>NW_020538040.1:118628560-118900829 GCF_003426905.1 Ctenocephalides felis
ATTTGCGCTTTTACAATGCTGAATATGTATATTGTGTAAACAAAAACAAAATATATATTAGAATCAATATTATTTTTATAATATAGCAAAATATAAAAATCCGTACATGCACTCAAAATGCTAGACGCACAAACCTTACTTTTTCTGAAATGAATAATTTAATTAATTATATTTGGTATACTACCAATGAAATGCGTATGATAATTTATAATAATAGTTTATTAACAGTTTATGTACAGAGATATCTTATCGCGACAACTACCCGGGACCGACTGCCTGTTGAGCAATCTATACGCGCCATCCGGCACGACCCCTACGACGGCGACGTTGCCATACGCCTACAGTACTCCCCCTCTAGTGACGAAGTTCACGAAAATCCGGCCTGCCAAAAATCCGGAAACCGAACTCGCCGTCCTCGTCTTATTGAAGAGTTTGGTTGTGCAACTGGCTCAGGCTCTGTCGGGCTCAACGGCTGAGATCTGCTGTTGTTGTCAGATTCTCGCTGGATTGTTTGCGGAATCTCATTAGACTGCGACGGAACGGATTCAGCATTTTCTTCTGGCGCTAGTGTGTATGCTGGCTTCAAACGGTCGATAGATATGGTGATATCTTTGCCACGCATACATACCACAAAAGACTTTGCTCATCTGGACTTTACCTCAAAGGGACCTTCATATGTGTTCTGCAGAGGTCTCTTTGGGCCGTCGTTTCGAACGAAAACGCTCTCCGCAGTCGCTAAATCTTTAAAGACAAATGTTCTCTTCTGGCCATGTCGCGTTCCATTGATGGGGCATATCTTTTGCATGTGGTCACGCAGGTTATTTACAAAGTTTCTTTCGCCGTAATCACTCGTCGGTGTTACGTGTAGCATTGGTCCAGGCAATCGCAAGGCTTCGCCATATACCATTTCCGCAACAGTAGCTTGCAAATCCTCTTTCCATGCTGCACGAATTCCTAACATAACCGTCGGTAATATTTCTGTCCATCTTTCACTGCTATGGCATCTGATAGCTGCTTTGAGCTGGCGGTGGAATCTTTCAACGATCCCATTGGCTTCGGGATGGTATGCCGTAGTCTTGTAATGACTCGTGCCAAGCAGCTGATTCAATTCACTGAATATTCGTGACTCGAACTGCCTTCCTGGTCCGACGTTAGCCGCAGCGGTATACCAAATCTTGCAATCCAATTGGAATAGAAGGCTCGCGCTACGGTGGAAGCTTCTTGGTCTCTAATTGGAATTGCTTCCGGCAATCTCGAAAATCTGTCGACGCATGTCAGGCAATACCGATATCCTTCTGACAATGGCATTATCACTATATCGATATGCACGTGCTCAAATCTACCCGATGGAAGTTCAAATTGTCCAGTTGGGGTTTGCACGTGCCTACTGACTTTTGCACGCTGACATGCGACGCAACATCGAGCCCACTCGCGGCAATCCCGTTTGATGTACGGCCACACATATCTTTGTGTAACTAGCTTAATCATAGCATTCATACCAGGGTGTGACAATCCGTGTAAGCTATCAAACACCGCCCGCCGTAACTTTCTTGGAACATACGGTCTAGCTGTTCGCGTAGAGATGTCGCACAAGACTGACACGTCTTGGTCCTCAAATCGAATAAGTTTCAGTTTGAGCGACGTGTTGTTTTCGGTGCGCAACTTAGCTATTTCTTCATCTATTCTCTGCTCCGCTGCTAATAACTTCATATCTATTCCGGCACTTCTTAGAGACTCCACCCGCGATAATGCGTCGGCGACAACATTTTTCTCTCCTGACATATGACGTATATCGGTCGAAAATTGGGCGATGAAGTCTAAATATCGGAATTGACGAGGCGAACACTGACTATCCTTTTTGACAAATGCGAACACTATTGGTTTATGGTCAGTAAAAATGGTAAAAGTTCTTGCCTCAACCATGTGACGAAAGTATTTCACCGCTTCATACACTGCGAGTAGTTCACGATCGTAAGTTGCGTATTTTCGTTCAGTTGTGCTCAGTTTTCGCGAAAAGAATGCCAAGGGTTGCCAGCTGTTAGCGACCTGCTGCTGTAATGAGGCTCCAATGGAATGTCCTGAAGCGTCGCAGAAAATAGCTAAATGAGCATTAGCGTGTGGGTGGGATAGTAGTGCTGCTTGAGCCAGACTCTTTTTACACGCATCAAACGCAGCTGACGTATGCGCTGTCCACTCTACCGGGGTTTTGCTTTTCGGATCTCCACGCAGAAACTCATTTAACGGTGCTTGAATTTGAGCGGCATTTGGTATGAACCTTCTATAAAAGTTTAGCATGCCCAAAAACCGCCTCAGCTCTTGCATTGTCGCTGGCTTTGTGAATATCCTAATAGCTTCAACCTTCTCTGGCAAGGGGCGAGTACCCTCAGCCGAAACTTCATATCCCAAAAACTTCACACTTGTTTGGCCAAACACACATTTAGCTGGGTTTATTACCACTCCAAATTCCAGAAGTTTACCAAACAGTGTCTCTAGGTGCGCCATATGTTCTTCCTCGGACGACGAAGCTACAAGAATGTCATCGATGTAGGCGTAACAAAAATCTAACCCTTGCAACACCTCATCGATAAATCTCTGGAATGTTTGCGCGGCGTTGCGCAATCCAAACGTCATGTACGGAAATTCATATAGTCCAAACGGTGTTGTAATAGCGGTTTTTGCAATATCTTCTTCCGCCACCGGAATTTGGTTAAACGCTTTCACCAAGTCTATAGTCGAGAATATAGTTTTTCCGTCTAAGGCTTGGGCGAAATCATAAATATGGCGTACTGGATATTTGTCAGGCTTCGTTCGCGCATTCAAACCTCTATAATCGCCACATGGACGCCACTCATCACACCCTTTTGGAACCATATGTAGCGGGGCTGCCCAACAACTTTTCGATGGTCGAGCCGTTCCTAATTTCAGCATAGCTTCAAACTCCTTTCTAGCAGCCAGTAGTCTGTCCGGAGCTAATCTCCGCGGTTTTTGAACCACCGGCGGTCCAGGACTTGTTTCTATATGGTGCTGCATCGCGTGCTTGCGTAACCTAACAGCGCCGTCTGGTCGTGTTAAACCAGGAAACTTTTCAAGCAACTTATGGTACGCCGTTGAACCCGTTGCCACCTTTATAGTCGCTATTGATCCCGCTGCAATATCCGCCTGCGCCGTTAATCCTGTCATAGCATCCGTTATTTGACGATTTTTCACATCCACAATCAAACCGTAGTAAGCGAGAAAATCTACACCAATTATTGGTTGCGTAACGTCTGCTATAATGAAGTTCCATGACAGGTCGCGACGTAGCCCAAGATCAACCACCATTGCCACCGTACCATAGGTTGCAATCGTCGTATTATTTGCGGCGGCTAGCTGGTATGCAATCCTCTTCCTATTTGGATTGCATAATAATGAGCGCGGAAACGCTGAAACATCCGACCCCGTATCAATCAGGTATGACACCTGACTCTTTCTGTTACTTAGGCAAACACGGCGGCTTATCTGTCTCTCTGGGTAAATCGTTTGCCGCTAATAACGATGGCCCACGGAGTTTTCCGAACGCATGTCGCACGGCGATCGACGTCTCGTTGCATTCCGACCGAACCGTCGATGATATTCGCAAAGCGTTCGTACGCGCTCTTCCGAACCTGACCGAGTGCTTGCGGGCGTACGCGACCTGCGCCTACGGTGAAGGGATGAACCGTCTCGTCGGTCCTCTACCTGCTTTCTCAAGTCAGAAATCTCGGCTCGCATGTTCCGCAATTCTGACGCGATGTTGCCGTAAAAATCGTCGTGCGCTGATGTGCTTGCAATCGCCATTGTTGTTGCACCCGATGCTGACTCTAATTCCATAATTCTGTCGGCGGCTTTTGCATTCAAATCTATGTCACTGTTTTCCCGTATAGATATTAATGCTTACACATGCGTAGGCAATCGCGACGACCACATTAAGTTCAGCATTTCTTTTGAAACAGCTGAACCCGCTAATGAGCGTAGGTGCCGTAAAAACTGTGATGGAGTTCTATCACCCATTTCCTGACCTTCCAACAACTGGCGTAGCTTTGTTTCCTCGGAAATGCCATACCGTTTCAACAATTCCTTTTTCAACGCACTATATGGATTATCTTTAGGGGGTTTCAGAATTATATTGCGAACTTCTGACGCATACCGCGGGTCCAACTTACTAACGACCGTATGAAATTTTGAACTTTCATCCTTCACATTAGCCTGCACAAACACACTTTCCGCTAAAGCAAACCACAACTCTGGGTCCTGCTCGTAAAAATGTGGCAAATTTACGTTATCGCGGGGCACTACTACTGGCGTACTCATGTTTTCCACTGCACTTAACTTTTTCGCACGAGAGTTCATTTAAAAATAACACACACACACACTAAATCACGTCGAGGTCACCACTTTGGTATACTACCAATGAAATGCGTATGATAATTTATAATAATAGTTTATTAACAGTTTATGTACAGAGATATCTTATCGCGACAACTACCCGGAACCGACTGCCTGTTGAGCAATCTATACGCGCCATCCGGCACGACCCTTACGACGGCGACGTTGCCATACGCCTACATATATGAAAACAATTGTCAGATTCTGTTGGAATGTTTATACAAAGACTATATAAACAATTGGGACAGTAAAAACTTAGTGTTTTTTGTCATTTTGTACGTCAAATAGAATTTGGCTTAGTGCATTTTTTTTAAACAAAATTGCTACTAGCAAAATATGCGAAGTTCAAAGATAATCTAATATGGACGAATAAATAGTAGACATAAAATAACGAGGCTACTGAGATATGGAGATCTCGATGACATCAAATTATGGAGAAACATGCTAAAATGTTGGCCCTGTATCTGTCAGATCGGCTGCGCCCGACGGAGGGTTAAGAAAAACCCCAACAATATCGTCATTTTTTTATTACACGTGTGGGAACCATCTAAATACGAGGTTGGACAACTGATGGCGCCACAAGTTTATGCCTCAACTGCAATTGTCACCGCTTGTGGGACCCGCCTACGTAGCACCAGATGTCACCACGATAAACCCTATAGACATCCCCACTCCTTGGCGCTTAGAGTATTTAACGCATAGCGCAACACTGAGAAATCCTCTTTTTCACTTCAACCATCAAGGAGTCAACAAGTACTGACTTGGGACCACGGACAAGTAGCCAGCCGAAAGAAGCAATACTAAGTTCTAATTTCAATGTAAATATTAGATATATAATAAATAATATTATATTTAATATTTGAATTATTTGAGTGGAATATATGTGGACGATACCCACATAATTGGTGACCCCGACGTGATATTCTGATCTGAAGATGGAAAAATCAGGTAAGAATTCTGATAAAACGCCTTCCAAGACACCGAAGGGTTCGGCATCTGAACCTGCCTCAAATCATGTATCCACAAACGACACAATTAACCGGGTTGCAGTAAAAATACCACCGTTCTGGAACAATAGCCCGGACCTATGGTTTGCGCAAGTCGAAGCGCAGTTCGAAATTGCTTCAATAACAAACGAAAACACAAATTTTTTTTATGTAGTCGCCCACCTGGAAGAGAAGAACGCACGCGAAGTGGAGGACGTGATTCGTGAGCCACCAGCAGAGAATCCCTATTCTTATTTAAAAGAAGTCCTCGTAAGCAGACTATGTGCATCAGAAGAGACTAGGATCAAACAGCTACTTTCGGAGGAAGAATTAGGGGATCGCAGTCCATCACAATTTTTGCGACATCTTCGCTCCTTGGCCGGTCACACAAAAATAGGTGAAACAATATTCAAATCTTTATGGATACAACGGCTGCCTGCATTCGTTCGCGGCATTTTACAAATCCAAAGTGACCTACCTTTAGATAAATTGGCAATCACAGCGGACAAAATTCTAGAAGCTCAACCGTTGGTCCCGCATGTAGACTCAACAAAGCAGACGCACCACAATCAATCTACCGACATCCACTACTAAAACACCCTGGAGGAATTAACAAAACAGGTACAAAATTTGCAAGAACAAATTCGACGTTTAGGTAGATCAAGATCGAGAAGCAGCGAACGACAAGAAACCACGAAATGCTGGTATCATCAGCAATTTGGAAAAAAGGCGAAAAAATGTCAAAAACCATGTACGTGGGAAACATATAGCAGAATACGCAGCACAAAAAACGAGGAAACCGATCAGTAGTGGCGACAACTGATCATCAATCCGCTAAAGGTCGCCTTTTTGTTTTTGATTAGAACAATAACATTAAATTTCTTGTAGATACCGGTTCAGACGTTTCATGCTACCCCAGTAGAGCCTTCAGTAAATGCAACAAATCAGAGTATGAACTACAAGCTGCCAATGGTACCCCAATTCGAACGTACGGACCAAAGAATTTGCGTCTTAATCTCGGGCTGCGGAGGCTATTTGACTGGAAATTCATTATCGCAGACGTGGACACACCAATAATAGGTTCGGATTTCTTAGCATTTTTTGGGCTTCTACCAGACTGCCGAAATAAACGCCTAGTCGATGGAAGAACCGGGTTACACACCGCGTGTGTAACTCATACATCACACCAAGAAAGCGTTAAAACACTCATACACAAGGATCCGACAATTCAGAAACTACTATCAGAATTTCCAAATCTAATCAAACCATCTGGCACACAGCGTCAACCACTCCACAGCACAAGACATTCCATTATCACAACGCCAGGCCCACCTGTAACATGCCGTCCACGTCGTCTAGCACCAGACCGATACCAGATTGCCAAGGATGAATTTGAATCAATGCTGCAAGAAGGCACAGCACGTCGATCAAAAAGTCCTTGGTCTTCCCCATTACACCTGGTCAAAAAGAGAGATGGAGGGTGGCGACCGTGCGGCGACTATCGCGCACTTAATGCGAGGACAGTGCCAGATAGATATCCAGTCCGTCACATTCACGATTTCTCAACAAATCTCCAGGGATGTAATACATTTTCTGTTATAGATTTAGTGAAGGCATACACGCAAATACCGGTGGAAGAAAAAGACGTACCAAAGACAGCAATATCAACGCCTTTTGGCCTGTTTGAGTTTCCATTTATGTCTTTCGGTCTCAGAAACGCTGGACAGACCTTTCAGCGCTTCATAGACGAAGTGTTGATAGGATTAAATTTTTGTTTTGCTTACATAGATGATATTTTAGTTTTTTCCAGAAATGAACAAGAGCATCGAGTGCATTTACGAGTAATATTTGAGCGCCTTTACCACCATGGGATTATAATAAATCAGACAAAAAGTACCTTTTGTGTCCCGCAAATACAGTTCTTGGGATATGAAATTTCCGCAACAGGAACCAAGCCACCATCTGAACGTATCGAAAATCTGAAGAACTTTCCTCGTCCAGAAACCGCAAAGTCCCTTAGACGATTTTTAGGTATGCTCAATTATTATCGCCGTTTTATACCAAATGCAGCTTCAAACCAAGCAATACTTCATGATGCAATATCATCTATCAAAGGCAATAAATCTATCTCCTGGACCCCAGAACTGGAAAAAGCATTGCAATCCTGCAAAGACAAACTTGCGGAAGTCCAACATCGAATTCATGGTGCTAAATTAGGATTATTTACAGATGCTTCCCAGCAGGCAGTAGGCGCCTGTTTGCAACAATTGGTTGAAAACAAATGGCAAAACCTAGCATACTTCTCTAAAAAGTTGACTCCACGTCAATCGACATGGCCAGCTTATTACAGAGAATTGCTAGCGGTATATCTTGCTATGCAGCACTTCAGGCACATCCTTGAAGCACATCAATGCACAATATACACAGATCACAAACCATTGACTTTTGCATTCAACCAACGCCATGAAAAACTTCCGCCAGTTCAATTAAACCATTTAAACTTTATTTCACAGTTTACAACAGACATAAAATACATCAGAGGCCAGAAAAATATTATAGCTGATACACTGTCACGCGTCGAAGCCATTACAAAAGACAATTTACTTAATTTTGAAATCCTAGCACAGCACCAAAAGGACGATGAGGAACTTAAACGCCTTTTAATGCAAGACACAAAACTACAATTAGAAGAAATTCCTGTACCAGGCACAAACATTAAGTTGTTTTGCGACACGGCGAAGGCTCAGCCACGACCTTATATCCCGGCACCATTGCGGAGACAAATATTTAACTCATTACATGGTTTGAGTCGCCCTGGGATACGAGCAACTTCGCGTCTCATTACTGCACGGTACGTATGGCCATCAATACAGAAAAACTGCCACGATTGGGCTAGAGCTTGTCAAGATTGTCAAAGGTCCAAAATAACACGGCATGTACATGCACCTCACGGAACATTTCCCTTGCCAACAGCAAGATTTGCACATGTACACATCGATATAATTGGTCCTTTACCTCCTGTTAACTCCTATAAATATTGTTTAACAGTCATCGATCGATTTACCAAATGGCCAGAAGTATATCCACTACAAGGAATATCTGCAGAAGAAGTAGCGGTTGGATTTTTATCATGCTGGATATCCCGCTTCGGAGCTCCAGTCAAAATAACGACGGATCGAGGTACTCAATTTGAATCTGAATTATTTAGATCATTAAATAAATTGACAGGTACCATTAGGATCAGGACTTGCAGCTATCATCCATGCTCCAACGGACTAGTAGAACGCTTTCATCGACAACTCAAGGCTGCGATAATGTGTTACAAAGACAACACATGGTTGGAAGCACTTCCGCTAATTCTATTAGGCATTCGAAACGCTTACAAACCAGATATCAAAACATCAGCAGCTGAAATTGTGTATGGTGAACCACTCCGCCTTCCTGGAGAAATTTTTGAATTACATAAAAATCCTCAAAATATAAGACATCCGGCTGATCTGCTCTCGAGACTTCGACAACACGTGGCGCATCTTCAACCAAGTAAATCCAGTAATCATACAAACAATAAACCATTTATTTTTCAGGACCTACAAACTTGCACGCACATTTTCCTCCGCGACGATACTATCAGGAAGTCACTCCAACAACCATATCAAGGTCCATACGAAGTCCTTAAAAGAGATGACAAAACAGTAACCATACGAACACAGAAAGGCAGTACACGAGTGTCCTTCGATCGCGTCAAACCAGCCTACATCATCGCAAATCCAGTAGACCAACCAATCCTCACCAAAACAGAGAACAGTTATTTCACTCGATCAGGCCGAAAAGTTCATTTTCGCATACCATGACCTCCAGTCTCCGCGGGGGGCTCCTGTGGGAACCATCTAAATACGAGGTTGGACAACTGATGGCGCCACAAGATTATGCCTCAACTTCAATTGTCACCGCTTGTGGGACCCGCCTACGTTGCACCAGATGTCACCACGATAAACCCTATAGACATCCCCACTCCTTGGCGCTTAGAGTATTTAACGCATAGCGCAACACTGAGAAATCCTCTTTTTCACTTCAACCATCAAGGAGTCAACAAGTACTGACTTGGGACCACGGACAAGTAGCCAGCCGGAAGAAGCAATATTAAGTTCTAATTTCAATGTAAATATTAGATATATAATAAATAATATTATATTTAATATTTGAATTATTTGAGTGGAATATATGTGGACGATACCCACACACGTATATATATATATATATATATATATATATATATATATATATATATATATATATATACGTGTGTGTGTATGTATGTATAATATGCATATTGTAACGACAATTGGTATTGTCGTCAAAAGGGTTGCATAACCACCAGTGCAATGGGACTCCCCTACCTACGTCTACTAAGGTGCCTGCAATATAAGGTCCAGTCTGGGGTTGAAATGAGGCATTAAGAATTGTATCATCCTCTGAGGAGGTCAGTGGGTCCACGCGCCAGGCGCTGGACCCGCTTTGTGTATAGTGGTGTGTGTGTTGTGCCGGGAGAGGAGAACCCGTTCCACCAAAGGTCAGATGTAATATTGTTTTATAAGGCTATTCCCTCCGTCGGTACCCGTCATAAGTTATCCATTTAGTATACTCCTTTATAGCTGTGATACTATACTCCGCTAGTATAGTAATTAATAATAATCTATCAGTACGTTGGAGTTTGAGTATAGAACATGGCTGTGCGTAGGCACAGCCATGCCCGTAATTCTGTAATAATAATAAGTAATAATTAAATAAGCTAACAGTACATTCTGTTTCATTCGCGTAGTTAGTTGGCTTTTCCACAGGTAATTACAGGGTGTTTATAGAAGTCGGGTTAAGGAGTTGGTGTAACCCTTTCTTAATGGGAATGCAACGCTATGATGTAATATTTGGTAGTCGTTGCAATACCCTAAGAAAGGGGAGTATCAACCCTATCATTAATCCGTCACAATGGAGGTAGCGCATTCGAGCCCCATAAACCCGCCTCACAAATTTTTAATATTTTTAATTATTAATTAATTTTAAGTAATTATTAATTGATTTTTATTAAAAGCTAGGCGAGTCGCTCCCACTAGTTGCGCTTCCGTTCTATGTAAATATTTAAGAAAGTTGTTTGTTGTTAGACTACGTTTTTTGGTAAATTTAGTAAATCTAAAATTTGGTTATTGCGTAAATAATGTGGTAATTATAATTGTATTTTCTATGTGTATCACTACTTGCGTTTATCTGTGTATTTTCATTTTTTATTGTGTACTTTTCGCGGTGACGTGGTAGTTTTAATTTTAATAGAATTTTACTACGTTGAAAATATAAGTTTTTTTTTCAATATGTTTTGAGTATGGAATTTAATAAATGTAATAATCTAGTTTGATTTTGTTTAACCAAATATATTGTTTTGACTGCGATCGATATTATAATTGTTTCCTAATATTTGTTAAGAATTAGTTCTAAAAAGCAAATAAAATTATCGAATTTAAAGTTATTTAATTTATATAAAATTATTAAACTTATATTTATTGAACCTATTTAAGTTTATAATATTACGAAAAATGTTAAAAGTATTAACTTTATTTTAAAATCAGATTTAATTTAATTGTTGTGTGTGTTCGTTCTATTTTTTTTCACTGAATATAATATTACAAAAAATGTAGTTAATTTTATCTTAAAATTGGATTTATTTTAATTGTTACGTTCGTTCCATTTTGTACCCCTGGATAAATATATATAAAAAAAAAGCTCGGTCAAATATTCATATCTATTTCAATTTCTGTAAAGTCATATATAATTCGTCAAACAGTTTTCGAGTCGTTTCAAGTATTTTGTTTTGATAGTCTAGTTCGAAAGATTTTGAACACATTGCCCAACAAAATATATTGCGTTTCCTTCGTTAAACTCAAATTTCTTCGTAAAACACTTGACCTAATGCCACACACAAATCGTTTTTTTTTTTTTTTTCTGTCTTCGAAAACAGATATTAATAGCTAAATATTTTGTTTCACTAATCTCTAGTATGTTGTCGTTGACATATTTACTCAAAGACTGTAAATATATTGGCCTGGGTCCTTTTTTTTCCGCTAGTGACACTCAAACATTTTGACCTGTGAAGAAATTACGGTCACTAGAAATTCGATTCGCTAGGCGCCGGTCGACGGTCAAGCGAAACAGCCCTCTAAATGCGTTTTTTTTTACACAATGCCTGGCGCCATGGGATACTACTAACATTTCATACACAAAAACTTTCACTTTTTGTAGATTTTTTTTTTTCATACTAAATAATATTTTTATAATTCAGTAGTACAGATAACCGCAAATAGTATTGGGTTGTGTTTATTAAAATTTATTTTTTTTTATTGTCGTTTTGTTCGTGTTTCGTTAATCTTATTCGCGATGTTTGATGAACCCTGTAATTACATAATTTTTTCGAGATGATTTGCGAATAAGACAGAATTACTTAGATTAGAACATGATAGGTACAGGATAGTCAGAATAATACATAATTGATTATGCCAGTAAGATTGATACTTTTTATTATTTTTTTTAGTTTGTATTTTCTTAATAAGTTAGGAAAATTTTCATATTTTTAGTTAATATTTTATTAGGTATAGGATAGTTGGAATACATAAGTTATTATGCCAGTAAGATTGTTTTTTTTTTGTCTTGTTGTTTGTACTTTCTTAATAAGTTAGTATTATTATAGTTAGGATTTTCATAGGTTTAGGATAATTAGGATTAGTTTTGTTTTATATAATTTAAACATGGATTTTATAATCCAATATTGGCATAAGTTTTTTTTATCATTGAAATAAAATTCAATTGTTGAAAAAAAAAGTTTGTATCGTTGAAAATTAACTAAAGAGTTAGCTAATATTTTTAAAATGGAGTATGTTTGTTTGCTTAACTTTTCATGTGTTTTTATTGTTTTTCACGGAGGGAATAGTAGTTAGCATGTCTATGGTTTGGAAATGAAGTGAATTTTCAAGGAAACGCGCGGTAACAAGGGGCGCAAAGGCCGCGTATGTGGAAAAAAATTGCGTAGAGAACGCAACTAGAGTTTAAAAGTAGAGTTTAGAAAAAAAGAAGTGTATATGATAGGCAAACCGTGCCGCATTGGATACGTCTACTTTATTATTATCTTTATTCTTTATTAGTTAAAAAAATTACATCATAGACATGCTAATTGTATCTGACCAGCTGGAGGGTTCTGTAATAAATTTGTATAATGTAATTGGTTTGTAGTATTAGTATAGTATTCTTTAATATTCTTTATATTTTAATGTCGTGTATTTTCGTGTTTTTTTCATTACGGTGATGCAATAATGAATTTAGTTTTATCGATTTCAATATTGTACTTTTCTATTTTTTTTCTCTTTCGGTATTTTTACGCGTATTAATGGCGTTCTCACTCCCGCCGGAACGTCATTGCTTAGTGCTCAATTCGCGGCTTCATCTATTTGATCTTATAATAATAATAGGATACGACTTTTCACCATAATTCATAATGGCAGCTAAGGCGATCAGTTCGACCGACGTATTATGTGGCTTGGAAACCAAAGGCCTAGAAAACCTTGGTTAAATAGAGCGGGTGGGCAGGTGACATTTCCCTTTATTTCTACGAACACAGAGACAATTGCAAAGGTAGAACCCGGATTTGCAATATACGTATTTGTAGTTCGGCAATTAGATGAACGTTCATGTATTGTTCGGAATGATGCGTGAACGGCTAAAGGCATTTTCTTCGCTTTTTTTTCGCTTGTTACTAACTATTTTTTTACGCGTAACTTCGTTACTTTTACTTTTTTTATCCTACTTTTCATTATTGCATTATCCGCTTTGTTCGCCATTTTTAATATACTAGAATTATGTTTATATATATATATATATATATATATATATATATATATTTATCGTTGTGTCGTTTTTATTTCACCGCGCGTCGCGAAGGAGACGAAGAGTTGATGGCCTATGTTTCAAGGCGTTGAAGGTAATGAGAGTACCGAGGTCAATTGTTAGTTGAAAAGTTGAATATGTTAAGGTGCCCGAATCGTTTATGTATTATTTTCGTCGTATGTTTTTTTTTTTTGTTCACTGATAATGTTACCGTAAATCAAACCAAACGAACGTTTGTAGTGTATTACCGCGTGTATACCGTCGGCGTTTTAATTTTCGTGACGCCCTTTTATATGGACATATTACGATTTTATTTTTATTGGAAATACTTTAATTCTGTCTCGTCAATAGTTATTGGCTCGTGTTTTTGACCGCCCAATCCAGATTAAGGGATCCGATATGGCAACAAAATGGTTCATGGTGGCATGATGGCGATAAAAAAAAATTAATTTAAGGAGCTCCTATAGGTTGTTAGATAGTATTAACTTCGTACTTCGTTAGATTTAAATTAATTATACTCATAAATGTAAAAAGAGAAATTGTGTCGTAACCCTTATCACCCTTTTTTTTCTATTACAACGTAGAGCAGGCCTGCTGCCTAGTGACGTAGCGTTAGTCCGGGCGGCCGAGGCAAGCGACAGTACTGGACTCGATTCACAAGATTTTTAAATTAGTGCGACACAGTCTATATTAGTAGATCGAGAAATCGTTTCGGTCTAGAAGCAAAGGATAAAGAATTTGCGGTTAAAAAAAAATTACTTTTTTGATTCTTAATCTTTCCCTCTTGCATATTACTCGTAGATAAGAAATAGGAATAAGTTTAGAGTTAAGTACGATATACAAGGACTGTTATATCACTCAGATTTAGGATAGTTGTTGAAATTAGGTTCGCCATTTCGAGTACATAGTATGAATATAAGTAATAAGGCTTATATCGGGACGCCATATCGGATTTACGCTTTTGTTTTATGGTTATATATGTGAGTTGAAAGCTGGGCCCAGTAGTCCACGAGCGAAGACCATTGAGATGTCCAAATCGATGGACGCGTACGGTTTCAATCGGGAAAACCGCCCTTAATCAACCCCGCAGCTGTCGAATTATTATGTGAATTATTATGTGAATTATTATGTATTATGGATTATTATGGAATATTTTTGGGAAGGTACCTTCAGCGAAGACCGGGATGGCGATATAGGTCGCAGCACGCCATCTCCCGTCAAGGGGGCAATTTGGGGTACTTAAGTGCCGGGCTGAGGAACCCCAGGTGTGTCCCGCTTACATAGGTGTTAAGTGTAAGTGCCATTTGTTTTTGGGTGTGCATAGACGGTCAGTCTAGAGATATTATTATTGATATGGGGCTCTGCGGGGGGAGCAAGAAGGAAAATTAGATCCTAGCCCCCATCTGTGGTCTTGTATTTGGGGGGCAATCACACCAGCAGAGGCTGAATTACGGTAAACGACGCGCCGGTAAAAGTAAACTAGTTATTTAAATAATTGAATTTTGTAAATTGATGTGTATTTTTGTTTCTTGTTTATTGTCATATTAGTTTCGTTTTTTTTCTCAAAGTTTTTCCGCGCGTTACGCGGAGTAAAATATTGTCCATATCATCGGGCTCATGGTTTCAGGCGAACTAATTCATAATTTGGGCTACGGTTATTCCATTAATTCTAATACTACAACCAAGAAAAAAGGTGACAGCACACGCACATAGGATAAGATTGCGTTCCAAGAAAACGTGTTACGAAAAATTGTACGAAAAACGATTGTACTTCGAATATTTTTTTTATTAAGTTTTTGTCGTTTGTTAGTCTGTGTTATGTAACTACTTTTTTTCTAAGTCTAGTCTTTTTTTGAATTTGCTGAGTACCGTTTTTCCTAACACGGTTTCTTTGAGAACGAAATAGGGTAAGATAGTTTTAAGCAAACGGTCTTATGTTTGTATTGTAATTTTTGTGTTACCGAAGGTTTTTTTTTTTTTTTTTTGTATTAATGATGCTGATGTATTTTTTTTATCAGACCTGTGTATATATAAGTTTATGTTTACTAGCTGCTACGTGTTTTGAGTTTGTAAACAAAGGGCGAATAGCTTACCAGGATTCTAGGAATATCTGACCGGAACCACAACGCCTAAAGGATGGCCAGCACACAACCACAACTACAATCGTCATCTAGCAGCCAAGGCTCACACTTAAGCAAAGCCAACCAAGTTAAACTAACCAACCCAAAGACGAGGACCAAAGGGCAAAACAGGACCCTAGGAAGAACACCGGAACAACCCGGAAAAAACAGGAGATGGCAATAATTTCAACTTTGGATTTAAGAGCCGAGGCCGGCTCTAGTGTGACAGGGGGGCGTGTAACGACAATTGGTATTGTCGTCAAAAGGGTTGCATAACCACCAGTGCAATGGGACTCCCCCATCTACGTCTACTAAGGTGCCTGCAATATAAGGTCCAGTCTGGGGTTGAAATGAGGCATTAAGAATTGTATCATCCTCTGAGGAGGTCAGTGGGTCCACGCGCCAGGCGCTGGACCCGCTTTGTGTATAGTGGTGTGTGTGTTGTGCCAGGAGAGGAGAACCCGTTCCAGCAAAGGTCAGATGTAATATTGTTTTATAAGGCTATTCCCTCCGTCGGTACCCGTTATAAGTTATCCATTTAGTATACGCCTTTATAGCTGTGATACTATACTCCGCTAGTATAGTAATTAATAATAATCTATCAGTACACGTAGGCACAGCCATGCCCGTAGATCTGTACTAATAATAAGTAATAATTAAATAAGCTAAAAGTACATTCTGTTTCATTCGCGTAGTTAGTTGGCTTTTCCACAGGTAATTACAGGGTGTTTATAGAAGTCGGGTTAAGGAGTTGGTGTAACCCTTTCTTAATGGGAATGCAACGCTATGATGTAATATTTGGTAGTCGTTGCAATACCCTAAGAAAGGGGAGTATCAACCCTATCATTAATCCGTCACAATATATATAATACATTACATTGTATATATATAAATAATATATAAAATGAAATCTCTAGTAATATTTATATCTGAAAAATAATAGTGTTTATGAGCTGTTAAATTAATATTATCATATTTATTTATGAAAATAATTATAAATTAATCATGAATGAACTTAATAGTTAATTAACTTCATGAGAATGAAAAAAAATCACATGTTGTAAGTTTAGTTCGCGACGACACGATTTGCCGCCGGAGCGGCGGCATCCGAGTGGAACGGTAAAACGTATCATGCCGCCGGAGCGGCGGCATCCGAGCCCAACGGTAAAACGACCATGCTGCCGGAGCGGCGGCATCCGAGTCGAAAGGGTTAATTTATATTTTAAGTTGAGTAACTTTACCATTAGTGCTTCACACATATAAAAATAGTGATATGGATATACCATATAAATTGATTGTTTATTTGTGCGTATTTCAAGAATTTACTAAAATTCTTCTTCGATCACTCAGGTTGTTAGGTTATAATTTAACCTTTGTCGCTGTGGACTGTATTAAACACTGATTTATTTTTATATTCTGTATTTGTTGCAGTTCTAATTACAATCACTGATTTATTACTAAGTATTAATGAAAGAAGATATATATTTATGTTTATAGGTTAGTTACATGTTGTTAAGTCGACTTTTAGAAGAACTACTTTTAGAAGAGAACGACTCGTTCCTTTAAAACACAACGCTACCCCCTCTACCAGGGGTAGCAACCATTCCGTATAAAGCTTAATGCCATGAAGTTTTGTTAACTTTCATGGCCAATATAATAAAACGAAAAGACGTCCGAACATGCCGGCCGCCTTGAAAAGCTACAGCTTTTAAAAATATAAACATAGCGATTTTGAACTAACAATAAGTATAGAAATTTTACGAAGATTTTACGAGTATAAAAATTGATTAACAATGTAATAGTGATTTGCATGACAATCTAATCTAAAATTATTTAACTTATATTTTTTAATATTATATAAAACTTAAGATATTTCATTATTGATTGGTAGAATGCACACTTTGTTTAGTGCCCTTTTTAATTCTCCATTGAGGCCCTTCAATGTAACAACCCGTACGACACCATCATTGTCTGGGTGTATATCTGTGATCCGTCCAAGACGCCATTTTAATGGTGGTAGATTGTCATCTTTCATAAGCACCAGTTTGCCTATAAAATTATCTTGTTCCATTGGTTTTCTCCATTTGGTTCGTGATTGTAATTCTCCTAGATATTCCTTGTGCCATCTTGTCCAAAAATGCTGCCTTAGCTTTTCAAGATGCTGGAGTTTTGTTAGTCTGTTTTCTGGGATGTGGGAAAGTGAATTTTCTGGAAGTGATGTTAATGATCTGCCGATCAGGAAATGTGCTGGGGTTAGTGGATTGAGATCAGATGGATCAGAGGATAAGGGAGTTAACGGACGAGAATTCAAAATTGCTTCGATTTGTGTTAATAATGTATACATTGAATTGTAACATAATTTTGACTCGCGTAATAGCCTACGAAGATGGTGTTTTAAACTTTTTACCCCAGCTTTCCACAGTCCGCCAAAATGAGGAGATCTAGCTGGTATAAAATGCCAGCTAATATTTTGACTTATTAATTTACTTCTAATCTCTTCGTTAGATTCCAATAAAAATTTATATAAATCTTTTAAATGATTGTTTGCTCCAACGAATGTTGTTGCATTGTCCGAAAATATATTACTAGGAAGACCTCTTTTAGCAATGAATCGTTTTAATGTTTGTAAAAAAGATTCTGTCGATAAATCGCAGACCAGATCCAAATAAATAGCCTTGGTGCACATGCAAATAAAAATACAAATATAAACCTTAATAAATTTGGCACCGCGTGTTAATCGATTTTTGATAATAAACGGTCCAGCATAATCAAGGCCGACATTGCTAAAAGGAAAATCTTGATTAACTCTACTACTAGGCAAATTTCCCATTAGATAATCATTTGACGATGGTTTTGCTTTGAAACAAGTAACGCATTTCCTAATAATTTCTTTACAAGCGCTACGTCCAGAAATTGGCCAAAATCGTTCTCTAATACTTGCATCACCAATCATCTGTTGGATTGGCCCGCCAAACAATCAATTGCCAATCCCTGTCGTCCTCATTAATTAATATTTGCCGATACATTTTTGAGATATCGCCTAACAAAACATATTTATATATTCTAAATCTTAAAATGATTGAAAATAAATCATTTTGAATTGATGGTCCCGTATATTGGACATCATTTAATGACAAGCCACTTGAGGTTTTTGCCGACCCATCAAAGACAACTCTCGTTTTTGTTGTTGAACTATATTCATTTTTTACAGCGTGATGTGGCAAAAAATATTGATTATTTGACTTTATCTCAAAATTACTAACTTCAGACATATGTCCTAATTGAATATATTCGTTAACAAAATTTACGTAATCTACTTTTAATAAACTATTTCTGTGAAATTTACGTTCATGTGTCAGAAAGCTTTGAACAGCATGACTTTTAGAATCTCCTAAGTGAACTCTGTTATCTTTAAAAGGAATTTTCACTATAAATCTACCAGTAGAATCGCGTTTAAAATTTGTTATAAAATGATTTTCACAAAACATTTCGTCGTCAGTTAAATTACTACTATCGTTTTTTATTTCCTCTAATTGCCAATTTTTTTCTAATTGTTGACTGATATTATAATTATTCAATGCCAATAAATTTGTTGAATGTTATGATCTTTTTGAATCTGTGCAATTCGGAGAAAACGACCCAACTAATATCCAACCTAATAAAGTTTTCTGTAAAATTGGTGCCTTATCACCTAATTTAATTCTACCTACCGATAAAAGTTTCCAAAACATATCGGCCCCTAAAAGTATATCTATATTCCGCGTCTTATTATATTCCGGATCAGCTAAGAAAATATTTGTCGGAATTTTAAAATTGTTAACTATGGAAACTAATGGAAGGGGTTCTGTTATTTTATCTAGCACTAAACAATTGATATTGGATTTAAATGAGGTATTTGTAGATTTAAAATTTACATTTGTTGAGAACCGAATATTGGTCTCTATCTGCCCGACTCCCATCACTGTGTAATTTGTTTTGTCTAGTTTTGTACCTAGCCTTTTGCAGGTATCTGCCGTAATAAAATTACTTTGTACCCCGCAATCTAAAAGACACCGACATTCTATGAACTTTCCGCTCGAATTTTCTACTTTTATAACAGCTGTTGCTAAAATTACTTGTGACTGTACTTTAGTATTAATATTTTTTGTCGAATAATTAGCAACCGTCATATTTGAACCCGATGTGCTAGGAATTGTATTAATATCTTCAAAATGAACCAATGTATTATGTTTCATTCTACACGTTTTACACGGAAATGCCAAACAAACGTCTACCTTATGCCCTCGCTTGAAACAGTTTATACATAAATTCAATTCTTTGATTTTACTTATCCTATCATTAATAGATAGCGCTTTGAATTGCTTGCAGTAATATAAAGAGTGATTTTCTTCACATAAATAGCAAGTTTGCCGCCCCGTTGACAGATAATTAATTGATGGATTATGATTATTATTTGTGCTCTTGTATTTTATGTGTTGAGCCAAAGATTTATAAATATTATTAGGAAAAGGTTTACTACTAATATTTGTGGATAACTTTTCTAACATATCACATTTTTGTTTAATAAAATTATTAATATCTGTCAACGTCGGCTTGTCTTTGCTACAGGTAAAGGATTCCCAATCCCGTAACGTACGCGTATCGAATTTGTTTGTGAATATAAATATAATAATTGTGTCCCATTTATCTGTAGGTTCGCCTAATGACTCTAATGAGCGTAGATGCCTAGAAATCGTTTCTAATAACGTTCTCAATTCTGAATGGGATTCGCGACTACATTTCGGACTATCAAAAATTGCCTTTATGTGATTATGTATGATTAACCGTTTATTTTCAAACCTGTCTTTTAAAATTTGCCATGCTATATCATAATTAGAATCGGATGCTTCTATAGCTGCAATGCTATTTTTGGCATCTTTTTCTAATGATGATTTTAAATAATGAAATTTTTGAATTTTGCTTAAAGTATTGTCGCTATGCACCAAAGCTTTAAATGAATTATGAAATTCTAACCATTTATCGTAACTTCCATCAAACGTGGGAAGTTTAATAGTTGGCAATTTAATATTTTTGATATTTGTATACGAATCAATGCAAGACGGCCCTATTGTTTGCAGATCGTCTTTACATTTTTTCGTGTCATTGAAATTTTGAATTATAAATTTTAATTTAGCTATAATAATCACTTTCGAAAGATTCCTTATCGCTTTCTGATACACCCTCAATTAATTCAATTTCATATTGTATCGTTTCAAATTCATCAATAATTGGTAATATCTTTTCGAGTCTGGTATTTAATTCAATAATTATATTTTCATCTAGTATTGTGGAATCTAATGAATTTACAAAATTTTGCACTCGCGTCAAATTTGGATTTATTGAATCCACGCTTAAGGAATGAAAAACAGACTTACTTGTAATACACGTGTGTAGATGTTGTAATTGTCCTCAGCCTTCGTTGTCCCTGCTTGTTTGCTCCGGTCTGCCCGCCACGTGGTTATAAAATTTTGCCGCTTTTGAATGTTTCTTCCTCACAACACTTAGAAATTTGTTATCACTATTGTACTTTAATTAACTGCTTGTAATTCACGATACGGGTCGAATGACCAAATGTATAGTTGTGCGTATTTCAAGAATTTACTAAAACTCTTCTTCGATCACTCAGGTTGTTAGGTTATAATTTAACCTTTGTCGCTGTGGACTGTGTGGATATTTCCACTATATATTTCTTCTAAAACAACTCAATAATATAATATAATATTTATTGTATATATACAATTGCATAAATACAGTAGTATATATGATCAGTGTCGTTGCTTAGTCTTGAACCTGGATTTAATCTTCTTCCGGGTCCTAGAGGCTGGTCCGTTCCCGACTGCGGCGAATGCGGTGAAGAGATCGATTATCGTAGGTAGGTCCGTTTTATACTCTGACCAGCAATCCTCACTAGTTCACTGGCCAGTTGTGCGTCTCACTCTTGCGCGTATAATACAGGCGCCATCCTGTGGTATTTAGGTTCAAGATATATTGGGTGCGCCATCTGGTCGCCACATCAGCCCCCTGCGGAGACCGGAGGTCATGGCAACCGAAAATGGGATTGATCCATGAGGTGAGTGTACGTGACGGGATATCTTAGCACGTTGACATTGTTGACAGCTACGCGCCCAAGTGCGGCAATCCTTTTGAATAAACGGCCAAACATAACGGGAACTAACCAACTTCGCCATTGATCTGATACCAGGATGGCTCAACTGATGTAAAATTTCAAATATTCGTTGTCGTAGTGGACCAGGTACATATGGGCGCTGAGTCGATCTTGTCATGTCGCAGTAAATTTTGATCTTGGAACCGGGGATAGGTACTTGTTGAAGGCGAAGTGCGCTATTGCCAGCGATTAGTTGTTTTAGTTCTGGATCATCACGCTGATATTCTGCAATGATCTCGTGATTGATTTGTTCTTTTGTTGATACCTGATTGATACGGGACAATGTGTCGGCAGTGATGTTTTCATGACCTGGAATATGCCTAAAATCTGTCGTAAATTGAGAAATAAAATTTAGTTGATTTAATTGGACCGGTGGTAGCTTCTCGCGACGCTGTTGAAATGCAAATGTTAACGGTTTATGGTCGGTAAATATTGTGCAGTGGTGGGCTTCCAAAAAATGTCTAAAATGTTGTACAGCCAGATAGACTGCTAATAACTCACGGTGATAAGCTGGCCATGAGCTCTGTCGCGAACTCATTTTGCGTGAGAAAAATGCTAGTGGTTGCCACTTGTTGTTCACCGGTTGTTGAAGGCAGGCTCCTACAGCTGTTTGAGAGGCATCTGTAAAAAGTCCCAATAAAGCGCCGTGAATTGGGTGATGTAGCAATGTAATTTGACTCAAACTTTCTTTGCAGCATTGAAATGCCTGGTCTAGCTCCGGAGTCCACGTGATTGTTTGATTGCCTCTTATACCTGCTAACGCATCGTGGAGTGCTGTTTGATGTGATGCTGCATTTGGAATGAAACGACGATAGAAATTCATCATTCCCAAAAATTGTCGAAGTGATTTTGCGTTGCCTGGGCGAGGAAAATTCTTTAAATCTTCTATACGTCCAGAAGGTGGTTTGGTGCCTGCTGCAGAAATTTCGTAACCTAGAAAATAGACTTGCGGAGCACAAAAAGTGCTTTTTGTTTCATTAATTAATATTCCATTACTGGCTAGGCGTTCGAATATTACACGTAAATGCTTGCGATGTTCTTGTTCATTGTTTGAAAAAACTAAAATGTCGTCAATATAAGCGAAACAAAAATCTAATCCGGTCAATAACTTGTCAATGAAATGTTGAAAAGTTTGTCCAGCATTCCTCAAACCGAAGGACATGAATGGAAATTCGTATAAACCAAAGGGTGTAGATATTGCTGTTTTTGGAATATCTCGTTCTTCGACCGGTATTTGGGTATACGCTTTGACCAAGTCTATCACTGAAAAGATTGTGCATCCTTGTAGATTGGTGGAGAAGTCGTGGATGTGACGAACTGGATACTTGTCTGGTACAGTTCGTGCGTTGAGTGCACGGTAGTCGCCACAAGGCTGCCATCCTCCATCCTTCTTTTCGACTAGGTGTAAGGGCGAAGACCATGAACTCTTTGAACGCCGGGCTGTTCCTTCGTGGAGCATTACTTCGAATTCGGCCTTTGCGATCTTGTAACGATCAGGCGCAAGACGTCGTGGACGGCAGGACACTGGTGGGCCTGGTGTTGTAATTATTGAATGTGTTGTTTTGTGCTTTATTTTGCGTGGTGTTCCAGACGGTTTGGTTAAATTTGGAAACTCTTCCAATATGTTATGTATTACTGACCTTTTATTTTTGAGAGTTTTTATGCTTTGTTGGGGTGTCTTGAGAGTCACTCCAATTGTACACAAACCTGTGGTTCCGTCGACGATCCTTTTGTTTCTGCAATCTGGCAGTAGTCCGAAGAAAGCTAAGAAGTCGGAGCCTATGATTGGTGAATCCACGTCTGCTACAATAAATTGCCAGCTGAATTCTCTTCTTAGCCCGAGGTTAAGGCGTAGGTGTTTTTGACCGTATGTTTTAATCCGTGTACCATTGGCTGCTTGCAACTCGTAATTTGTCTTGATACACCTGCGGATGGCCCTCCGAGGATAACAGGAGACATCTGAACCTGTATCTATTAGAAATTTAATATTATTATTTTTGTCAAAAACAAATAGGCGACCTTCAGGGGTTTTGTGATCAGCCGTCGCCTTTACTGATCTTTTTCCTCGTTTTTTTTATTGGATGTTTTACGGTATGTATTCCAGGACCAGGGTTCCTGACATTTTCTTGCTTTTCTGCCGAATTGATTATGGTACCAACATTTTGTGTATTCCACTCGTTCTCTACTTTTTGATCTTGGTCTTCCTTTTTAATTTAAATATCGAATTTGTTTCTGTAAGTCGCGCACTTGCTTGGTTAATTCTTCCAGTTGATCACTCTGGCGTTGCTCGGAAGGTTTATTATAGTGCACTTGCTTGGTTGAATCTACGTGGTGGATTAACGGCTGTACCTCTAAAATTTTATCTGCGGTAGCTACTAGTTTATCTAGAGGCAGGTCGCATTGTGTTTGCAGTATGGCGCGTATGTACGCAGGAAGCCTTTGCATCCATAGTGATCTGAACATGCTTTCACCGATTGTCGTGTGGCCAGCAAGGGAACGTAAATGTCGAAGAAACTGCGATGGACGGCGATCTCCTAACTCTTCTTCAGAGAGGATTTGTTTGATTCTGGTTTCTTCCAAAGCACATAGTCTGCTTATAAGTACATTCTTCAAGTAGGAGTAGGGGTTTTCTGTCGGCGGATGTTTAATGACGTCTTCCACTTCGCGAGCCTGTTTTTCCTCGATGTTTGCGATTACATATGAGAATCTTGTGTTCTCATTGGTTATTGTTGCGATGTCAAACTGTGCTTCAATTTGTGAAAACCAGAGATCCGGGCTGTTCTCCCAAAATGGTGGAATTTTCACCGATACTCGATTCACGATGTCGAGCTGAGAAATTTGCTTTGAAGGAGATTCTTGTAAACACTTCGAAGGAGTACCTTCTGAATCCATGCTTGAAGTTTTTTTTTATATGCGGTTGTCCACTCGTCGGGGTCACCAATTATGTGGGTATTTCCACTATATATTTCTTCTAAAACAACTCAATAATATAATATAATATTTATTGTATACATACAATTGCATAAATACAGTAGTATATATGATCAGTGTCGTTGCTTAGTCTTGAACCTGGATTTAATCTTCTTCCGGGTCCTAGAGGCTGGTCCGTTCCCGATTGCGGCGAATGCGGTAAAGAGATCGATTATCGTAGGTAGGTCCGTTTTATACTCTGACCAGCAATCCCCACTAGTTCACTGGCCAGTTGTGCGTCTCACTCTTGCGCGTATAATACAGGCGTCATCCTGTGGTATTTAGGTTCAAGATATATTGGGTGCGCCATCTGGTCGCCACAACTGTATTAAACACTGATTTATTTTTATATTCTGTATTTGTTGCAGTTCTAATTACAATCACTAATTTATTACTAAGTATTAATGAAAGAAGATATATATTTATGTTTATAGGTTAGTTACATGTTGTTAAGTCGGCTTTACTTTTAGAAGAGAACGACTCGTTCCTTTAAAACACAACGCTACCCCCTCTACCAGGGGTAGCAACCATTCCGTATAAAGCTTAATGCCATGAAGTTTTGTTAACTTTCATGGCCAATATAATAAAACAAAAAGACGTCCGAACATCGATATTGCAGGTAAATAATTTTTGCTTCTCAATTTATTTGTTTTTTTAATGTTATTACATTTTTTACATATTTTTATTTTTTCATGCTTCATTTTTAAGAAGAAATGTATAATCCATTCCCTTATAAAAAAAAAAATAATAATAATAATATTCTGTAATCATCATCTGAATTAATCGTTTGAAAAAGAAACCCTTATCAATTTATTAAAAAATCCAGGAAATATCAAATATATATATATATATATATATATATATATATATATATATATTGAATGGTAGAGTCTTGGATTTGTGTATATTTTGTAGAGTTTCGAACAAGAATCCAAAAATAATACAAAATAAAAAAACAAGAAAAGTTTTTAATAAACAATTTCTTTATTTAATTATTTGTTTACTGTCAACGTTTCAGAACTAGGTACGTTCCATCTTCAGGACATCTGTCAAGAATATTATTATAATTCTAATATTATAAACAAACAATTCTTATACAACACTTTCAACATCTATAAAATTGAACGACAAATTAATTACCTGAAAATGTCCGTTTTGAATCTTGAAATAAAAAATACTTTTATCTACATAAATTACTTGAAATCACAACTGGATAACATAATCAATACACTTTCCAATACTTTGAACAAAGACCTTTTAAATCAATTTTTAGCTTTTGAAAACTATAAATTTAACAAACATTTTAATACTACTAAAGAAAAACATATTAAAAAAACTAAAACTTTAATTCAAAAAAGAGATGACAACTATCCCTTCAAAATCTCTAAATCTTGTACAGATAAGTGGTTAGTTAATAAAACTGATATTTACATTCCAGAAAATGTTAAATATATTCTAGCATTAGGTCCAAAATTTGCATACTCTCCTCAGAAATACAGTAAAACAGATTTCATAAAAATTCTAAGTAATATTGAATACAACATTAGAAACATTGAAACAAACAAACAGAATAACATTAGATCAAAACTATGTGACAGACTAATAAAACATATAAAGAAAGTAAATAATAAATTTCAAAACGTTCATTTAAAGAAACTCCACAAAGACATTTTAGAAACTAAAGCTTTCATTAAATCTAATAATATTATAGTTTGCCCAGCCGACAAGGGTAATATCACAGTCATTCTTGACAAAGAATTTTACAACAATTCCGTCCTTAACCTACTTAAAGATGATACAACATATAATATTTTAACAGAAGATCCCACACAACGTTTTTCTAGAATAGCTTTTAAATTAATCAATGATCTGAAAAACTAATTTCTGAGAATTTTGCTTTTAACCTAAAAATACAACACCCTATCTCCTCTAAGATGTACTGTCTTCCAAAAATACACAAACCTGAATGCTCTTTCAGACCGATTGTCTCCTACATTGGCTCTCCTTTTTCCAATATTTCGAAACTCATTTCTGATGTCCTAAAAAATGTTACAATCAATTCTCCCTATTATGTCAAGAATTCGTACCAATTTGTGAATTTAATTAATAACCGCAACATCCCTGAAAATCACTTATTTCTAAGCTTAGATGTGGTCAACCTTTTTACATGTGTCCCACATGAATTAATCCTAAACTCAATCGATAAACGTTGGCACACAATTTGTAACTTTACTGACTTTCCGAAAACAGTCTTCACTCATATTATCAACACTATTTTAAATTACTCCTATTTCCATTGCCAAGACAACTTTTATTCTCAAATTAAAGGCGCAGCTATGGGATGTCCCTTATCTCCCGGAATTATCGACTTAGTTTTACAAACACTAGAAATTTCCGTTTTCTCAACTTTAAAATTTCAAATTAACTTTTATATTAGATATGTAGATGACACTTTTTTTTATCATTAACAAAAATCATATAAACACAGTACTAGATCTCTTCAATAACTTTAACAATAATATAATTTTCACACATGAACTACAAAATAACAACAGGCTTAATTTCTTGGATGTATCCGTTTACAACACTAATAACTTTATTCGAACAAATTGGTATAGAAAAACTACATGGTCGGGTAGATACTTACACTATTCCTCATACTGTCCCAGAAACTATAAGATAAACACTATTATTTCCCTTACAGACCATGCTATTTTGTTGTCTCACCAAACTTTCCATCCACAAAATTTATCCCTAGTAAAAATAACTCTAATTGAAAATGGTTACCCAAAAAATCTCATTAATTCAGTTATTCAAAAAAGACGAACTTTTTTAAAAACACACATTAATTCTCCCAATACCAGTACCAACATCAAAAACACCAATCTTATTTACTGCAGCATACCATACGTTGAAGATTTATATTATTGTTGTGACAAAATTTTGTTAGAAGAAAACATTTTAGTATCAGGCTCATCCTTACACTCCTTCAACCAATTCTTTACGAACATTAAATCCCCTACCCCATCCAATTTCAATACTAATGTAGTATATTCTGTTTCTTGTAATGACTGTGCTTTTCAATATATTGGACAAACCTCGCAATATTTACACAAGAGAATGAGACAACATGAACTAAGTGTGGTCCACCATAAACAAAAAAATTTCAAAAGTACCCTAGTACAACACTCTATAGAAAACGCCCATTCATTTAATTTCACTCCAAAGATTTTATATCATGAAAGTTGCATCTTTAGGAGATTATTCGCGGAGAGTTGTCTTATTCTCATGAATGTTTCTAACAGTGTCAACATTAGATCAGATCACAACCTATTACATGATTCATATTTAAATTTTTTACACTTTTTGACAAACAATTAATATCGACTTCCTTTTAAGTTCAATAATTTAAGTATTTACACCCTAACATGAAAAAAACACACACATACAATCTCACAATTCTCGTTTCAAGTGTTTACACGTGTTACATATGAACCACCAAATACAATTAGTTCGTTTCCAAAAGCCAATAGTATAACATCGAATACAATATTATTTGTTTTCAAATAATAATTTTAAAAAAAGACAACACTTTTAGTAATTTTGATTTACAAAAGTTAACTATTCGGCGGAAAAATAACTCACAAATTCATTTTTTGTCAAAAATTCTTGTTTAGTGAAAAAGTGCTAACGTATATTCAAACATACAGGTAATTAATTCAATTTTATCATTAATCCTTTCTTAAAAAAAATTTTCCATAACTTTCAAAAAATTTCTATCATTTTTAATATCCTGTTCTGATAATCCACTCATTTATTTTTATCATTTTCATTTTGATCATATTATCATATTTCTGTACATTATTATTTGTTACAATTAATTTATTATTTAAGAAAAATCTATTTTCTATTCCTAAACATATTGTTTGCTTAAATCTCATCAAGATCATGTTTCTTGACAGATGTCCTGAAGATGGAACGTACCTAGTTCCGAAACGAAGACAGTAAACAAATAATTAAATAAAGAAATTGTTTATTAAAAACTTTTCTTGTTTTGTTATTTTGTATTATTTTTGGATTCTTGTTCGAAACTCTACAAAATATATATATATATATATATATATATATATATATAAATTAAATGAATGGGCGTTTTCTATAGAGTGTTGTACTAACTTTTAGTACACTAACTTTTAGTACAACACTCTATAGAAAACGCCCATTCATTTAATTTCACTCCAAAGATTTTATATCATGAAAGTTGCATCTTTAGGAGATTATTCGCGGAGAGTTGTCTTATTCTCATGAATGTTTCTAACAGTGTCAACATTAGATCAGTTCACAACCTATTACATGATTCATATTTAAATTTTTTACACTTTTTGACAAACAATTAATATCGACTTCCCTTTAAGTTCAATAATTTAAGTATTTACACCCTAACATGAAAAAAACATACACATACAATCTCACAGTTCTCGTTTCAAGTGTTTACACGTGTTACATATGAACCACCAAATACAGTTAGTTCGTTTTCAAAAGCCAATAGTATAACATCGAATACAATATTATTTGTTTTCAAATAATAATTTTATAAAAAAAGATAACGCTTTTAGTAATTTTGATTTACAAAAGTTAGCTATTCGGCGGAAAAATAACTCACAAATTCATTTTTTGTCAAAAATTCTTGTTTAGTGAAAAAGTGCTAACGTATATTCAAACATACAGGTAATTAATTCAATTTTATCATTAATCCTTTCTTTAAAAAATTTTTCCATAACTTTCAAAAAATTTCTATCATTTTTAATATCCTGTTCTGATAATCCACTCATTTATTTTTATCATTTTCATTTTGATCATATTATCATATTTCTGTACATTATTATTTGTTACAATTAATTTATTATTTAAGAAAAATCTATTTTCTATTCCTAAACATATTGTTTGCTTAAATCTCATCAAGATCATGTTTCTTGACAGATGTCCTGAAGATGGAACGTACCTAGTTCCGAAACGTTGACAGTAAACAAATAATTAAATAAAGAAATTGTTTATTAAAAACTTTTCATGTTTTTTTATTTTGTATTATTTTTGGATTCTTGTTCGAAACTCTACAAAATATACACAAATCCAAGACTCTACCATTCAATATATATATATATATATATATACGAGTATATATATATATATATATATATATATATATATATACATATATTAATTTAAAACATTTTTTTATAAACGAACCGTTTCCTTTCAAAGAATATTTTTTCTCCTAGCGACATCTATTTTTCAACTGAGCCCTATTCCTTCTCTTTCCTATTTGATATTGCGTGACTTACCATGACTTTGAATAGAGAATTCAGACCCCGACGATCGTTGGTTGGCAGTAAAAGGAAAGACTTGTAACGGATAATACATAATGCTAATTTATATCTCCATATTTTAGATTGTAAATTATTACACACTGATGATGAGACAAACGTAGTCTCGAAGCGTTTGGTAGGAAGTCATTTCTGCCTCGAATAGTGACGGGTGATAAACTGTAGATTTACTAAGTATGCGTACATTCCCGAGGCAGTAAAATTTACTTAGTAAGATTTACTGCCTCGGGAATGTACGCATAAACTACTTTTTACGTGCAAAATATCCCCCCAAACAATTTTACATTGCTGTTAGATTGCAGTTATATAACATCCCCAGTAAACACTACATGTTGCCGTAATGAAACTTGTGAGTTACAAAGTTATATAACAAATGTTAACTAAATGTAATATAAGCGCAATGTAACTTTGAGTTGCAAAGTTATATAACAAATGTTAACTAAGTGTAATATTTGTGCAATGTATATCGGGTGTTGCGAAGTTATATAACAAATGTTAACTAAGTGTAATATTTGTGCAATGTATATCGGGAGTTGCAATGTTATATAACAAATGTTAACTAAGTGTAATATTTGTGCAATGTATATCGGGAGTTGCAAAGTTATATAACAAATGTTACATATTGCGATGTTTTGTTAGAAAATATTTTCCACAACTTTATATTTCAATGAAAATTTCGAAATTTCCAAAAAAATGTGTATTTTTAAAAAAAATTGAAAAACTTCAAAATTTTCAAAAAAAAAAAATTATTTTTCAACTTTAAATTTTAAAAGTGTCGAGATTTTGAAGAAAGTCTTTGGAGAATGCATAGCGCCGTGTACGTCATTTTAATAAGGTTTGTTTATGTCAGTCGTGTTAGCGCACTGGCCGCACTGGCTCTTGGCTTGTTTTATTATAGAGAAATTATTTTGTAATATTGATTGCATTGAGAAATTATTTTGTAATAGCCTAAATATGGAGTGAATTTTACTTATATGTTTATGTGAAAGTTGTTCAGTTACATTGAACTCGTAAGGGAATCAGAAATAACCTCAAAATCAACCTAAACAAGTGCTGTTCGATATACAATATTATGACAGAAAGTATAATTTATTTATTGGTTCACAAGTTTTTATCTTACTGTGCTAATTGCTTAATTATTTTTATAAAGCCCGTGTTTGGAGATGTCTCAAAAAAATCAATCCCGCAGATTTTGGATATAAACGCTAATCATACCGGTGAACAGCTCGGTACGAACACATACGAGGTTTTACTTGTGTTTTCTATTAATATCTACACAAAAACTAGATATTGTTATAACTAGCTTTTATTGTTAATATCATAAATAGTTTTATATTAAATATTTGTTTCATTTGTTAGTATTAAATAAAAATAAATTTCATATATTTGTTATTGTTTTTATAAAATACTTGTTACTATTTTGATTATTACAAACCATTTATTACTGTTTTATTTTAAAATATTTGCTACTAATTTGTTTGTTATAAAATAATTTTTACTAATTTGTTATAAAATATTTGCTACTAATGTTATAAAATTTTTACTGTTTTATTTTAAACTATTTGTTACTAATTTGTTTAAAATATTTGTCACTAATTTGTTTGTTATAAAATATTTGTTACTAATTTGTTTGATATAAAATATTTAAATATTTTATTTTAAATAGTAACAATTATTACTAATTTGTTAGAAAAATTTACTTAGTAAGATTTACTGCCTCGGGAATGTACGCATAAACTACTTTTTACGTGCAAAATATCCCCCCAAACAATTTTACATTGCTGTTAGATTGCAGTTATATAACATCCCCAGTAAACACTACATGTTGCCGTAATGAAACTTGTGAGTTACAAAGTTATATAACAAATGTTAACCAAATGTAATATAAGCGCAATGTAACTTTGAGTTGCAAAGTTATATAACAAATGTTAACTAAGTGTAATATTTGTGCAATGTATATCGGGAGTTGCAAAGTTATATAACAAATGTTAACTAAGAGTAATATTTGTGCAATGTATATCGGGAGTTGCAAAGTTATATAACAAATGTTACCTATTGCAATGTTTTGTTAGAAAATATTTTCCACAATTTTATATTTCAATGAAAATTTCGAAATTTCCAAAAAAATGTGTATTTTTAAAAAAAATTGAAAAACTTCAAAATTTTCAAAAAAAAAATTATTTTTCAACTTTAAATTTTAAAAGTGTCGAGATTTTGAAGAAAGTCTATTTTTCTCCCGGCAGAGGGATTCAGGTTTCCCATAATGCATAGCGCCGTGTACGCCATTTTAATAAGGTTTGTTTATGTCAGTCGTCTTAGCGCACTGGCCGCACTGGCTCTTGGCTTGTTTTATTATAGAGAAATTATTTTGTAATATCGATTGCATTGAGAAATTATTTTGTAATAGCCTAAATATGGGGTGAATTTTACTTATTTGTTTATGTGAAAGTTGTTCAGTTACATTGAACTCGTAAGGGAATCAGAAATAACCTCAAAATCAACCTCAACAAGTGCTGTTCGATATACAATATTATGACAGTAAGTATAATTTATTTATTGGTTCACAAGTTTTTATCTTACTGTGCTAATTGCTTAATTATTTTTATAAAGCCCGTGTTTGGAGATGTCTCAAAAAAATCAATCCCGAAGATTTTGGATATAAACGCTAATCATACCGGTGAACAGCTTGGTACGAACACATACGAGGTTTTACTTGTGTTTTCTAATAATATCTACACAAATACTAGATATTGTTATAAATAGCTTTTATTGTTAATAGCATTTCAAAATAGTTTTGTATTAAATATTTGTTTCATTTGTTAATATTAAATAAAAATAAATTTCATATATTTGTTATTGTTTTTATAAAATACTTGTTACTATTTTGATTATTACAAACCATTTATTACTGTTTTATTTTAAAATATTAGCTACTAATTTGTTTGTTATAAAATATTTTTTACTATTTTTTTATAAAATATTTGCTACTAACGTTATAAAATTTTTACTGTTTTATTTTAAACTATTTGTTACTAATTTGTTTAAAATATTTGTCACTAATTTGTTTGTTATAAAATATTTGTTACTAATTTGTTTGTTATAAAATATTTAAATATTTTATTTTAAATAGTAACAATTGTTACTAATTTGTTTGTTATAAAATATTTTTTACTACTTTCTTGTAAAATATTTGTTACTCGTTATAAAATTTTTACTGTTTTATTTTAAACTATTTGCTACTAATTTGTTTGTTATAATATATTTGATACTAATTTCTTTGTTACGAAATATTTGTTACTAATTTGTTCGTTATAAAATATTTTTTACTAATTTGTTAAAATATTTGTAACTAATGTTATAAAATATTTACTGTTTTATTTTAAACTATTTGCTTCTAATTTGTTTATTATAATATATTTGTTACTAATTTGTTATAAAATATTTGTTACTATAATTTGTTTGTTATAAAATATTTGTCACTAATTTGTTTGTTATAAAATATTTGTTAATAATTTGTTTGTTATAAAATTTGTTAATAATTTGTTTGTTATAAAATATTTGTTACTAATTTGTTGTTATAAAATATTTTTTACTAATTTGTTATAAAATATTTGTTACTAATGTTATAAACTTTTTACTGTTTTATTTTAAACTATTTGCTACTAATTTGTTTGTTATAATATATTTGTTACTAATTTGTTATAAAATATTTGTTACTATAATTTGTTTGTTATAAAATATTAGTCACTAATTTGTTTGTTATAAAATATTTGTTACTAATTTGTTTGTTATAAAATATTTGTTACTAATTTGTTTGTTATAAAATATTTTTTACTAATTTGTTATAAAATATTTGCTACTAATGTTATAAACTTTTTACTGTTTTATTTTAAACTATTTGCTACTAATTTGTTTGTTATAAAATATTTGTTATCGTTTTGTTCATTGTAAAATATTAATTGAAAAATAATAAATACATTGAAATATAAACAAATCGTATTTAGATGAAATTTACTTATTTTTGCATAAATTAAAAACATTCCAGAAAGTATTATTCTATATTGCATATGTACGTTGCCGTAAGTTACCGCAACTTCACAATGTAACGCACATTGTAACGCACTTGATGCGGAATAGTTATCTTCAGGCAATGAATTTGATAAGGTTGCCGCAATGTAACAGGTAACAGATGTTATATAACTGCAATCTAACGGCAATGTAAAATTGTTTAGGGGGATCTGTTACCTGTTACATTGCGGCATACTCAGGCCGTTATCTTAATTACCACTCTTACCACCCCATCTCTATCAAAATAGGCACAATCATGAACTTTTAATTGACCACGCATTATTATTATCACACAATAAATTTTTAAGAAAGAATCTCTCTCTCATTTCACAAATCCTAACCAAAAACTCCTACCCACAACACCTCATCCAATCCATAACAAAAAATAGAATCTTATATCTCCAAAACCGTCACAATAATTTAATTGATAACCCAAATCTTGAAACTATAAGTTTCGGAACGTCGGAACTATAAGTTTACCTTTCATTAAAGAATTACATTACCCGTGGAGAAAACTTTTCAATAAAAATAATATTAGAGTAGTTTGTACTTCCGAAAACACTTTTTCAACTCTTTTTACAAAATTAAAATCAAAATTTAACCCAAGAATCTCAAGTAATCTAGTTTATAAGCTTAATTATCTAGATTGTAATTGCGTCTACATAGGTGAAACTAGTCAGAACCTGCACAAAAGAACATCTCAACACAAAAACAATTCTAAAAATAAAAATCAGTATAAAATACAATTAACAGATCATATTAATCAGCTCAAACATAACATTGATTTTTCCAAACCCACGATCCTACATTTCGAAAATAATTTATTTAAGACGATTTAGCGAAGGATGCTTAATATCTTTACACAAGGATACAGCCATAACTTTAAGAACCGACAACAATTCGCTTTGCAATGACTATAAAATAATCCTAGACCATTTTCAAAAACGCTACCATATCTGAATGAAGCGTGTATTTTTATTATTTTATTATTTTACAAAAAACATATGTTTGCCGGTCTTTTTACACTTTCGCAAAAATTGTAAACACAATTCATTCAGTTTTTAGACGTTAGTCAATTTGTACACACTAGAATGTAAGAAAAAAAATTGTCAAAAAAAATAATTTCTGTAAGTACTTATATATAAGTTATAACTTTATATTATTTTCCTCCTACATCATATAAAATCTTTTAATTTTCCACTGAATGATGGTCTCGATGAAGACCGAAACGTATGGATAAATAAAGTGTTTCAAAACTACTTTAGTTATATATATATTGAAATGTAAGGGGTTGTTGGTAACGTGTTCGTATTGACCTCCTAGTCAAATACAGCCTTGCCGAGCGGTGGTTATAGAAATAGTAGGCTTCGGATTTGCCTTGAGTTCTTATTAAGATATTGGCTGAAATATCACTTCTAAAGAACAACACTGATTGACTATTTCAACAACACTTTATTAGCACCCAAAATGATGATTAACAATGGTCTTTACACGACCAATATTGCGACTCTGCTGAGGCCAACAGCAACTATGCTGTGGCCTACAGCAACTCTGATGTAATAAAGACAACTCTTTTGTGATTCCAGCAACTCTGACTCCCAACTCAATCAGTACTCTTTATATACTGCTTAAGTGGGACTGCAAACACCTTACGATGGCGTATTTAAAATATTTGCTGATTGTGATAATTACTGCAATCGATATCGAATTTGGCATATCAGCATTGCTATTACACAATGCAGCATTATCGATTGCTATTACACAATACGCCACCCCTAAAGTGTCTGTCAGTCCCTTGACAGATTAATAATAAAAAAAAATTACGGGAGTTTGTGCTTCTCCTCCCTCTTGGAAAAATTATTGTCCTCAATAATTACTTAAGCATAATTACATTCTAAAAAAAAATTAATAAACAAAAATTTTCTAAATTTACCTAAAACTTCGATAATGGTTGCTTAATTTTATAATATAATCTGAAATGTTTCTTGTTTTATATTTGTTTAGGTAAATTTAAATTACAAAATTTATTTTATTTAAAAAAAATCAAAATCACAATATTTGCTTAAAAAAGACACCTATAAAATTTTTTTCATTGTAATTTGTTGTAATTAATGAAGATTGCATTTAATTCAAATAAGACAAAATTAAAAATCACAAGTAAATTGATTTCAAGAATAATATGTGTTTTTAAATGAGTTGACATAATATCAGACTTGCTGCTTTATTCTAGTGCTAGTGGAGTCGAGAATTAGAATTGGAAAACGAAATTTAAATATGATATGGCTTCATATAATAAAATGGTACAATAAATTATTATTTATTTCTATAAACTCCAATTTATTTATTTATTATTATGTAATTAAACTCGCATTTTACTACTATCAATTAATGCAGAAATGTAAATGTAAAAATGTAAATTGTAAACAATAAAAATTAAAGATCGATAATTAAATTAATTAAACATGAATTATATAAAATTTTCGATGTAATAATTGTTTTTATATATGAGTGCAATTTCTTCTATCTCTTCTATCTCAGCTTCATTTTTCTGACGTAGTATGCAATTTAATACTATCTGAATTCAATCAAACACTCAAGTTGTATAATTCGTGTTACTGCTATGTCAATGTATGTAGCATAAAAATGATTAGGTAGACGAAAAAGAAAAGGTTTTTGACCTCTTTGATTTAAACTGTTTATAGATTGTATTTAAATATGATGCTTTTGGAAAATTTATGTGATAAAATTAATTTGAATTTTGATTAATTGATCTAATTGCTACATACTTGAACATTAACAATAGATTCCTGGGCCTTTTTGATTTGATTTTTGAACTTTTGAAAGACTTCATTATTAGAAATAATACATTTAGAAATAATAAAATATTAGTGGCCATTCAACTTTGGAATCATTACACAATAATTTTTGTATTTTATGTAAATGCGAAATATTGATACAACACTTACAAGTTCATTTTTGTTGGTGAGTGTATAAAACTTTAAATGTAATATAAATTTAATTTAATGTAATAAATAATTGGTGTTATAACTGTATTAAACGCTTGAAAATTATAGTTGATTATTATCAATATATATATATATATATATATATATATATATATATATATATATAAATTAAAAATTTTAAATAATACGAAATAATTTACTGAAAAGTAATTTAATAAATCAAAGATAAATTTTCAAATTTAATGAGATAATAATTGGGTATTAATATGTTGAACATTAATAATATACTCAAATTTTCAAATAATTTTTGTAATAAACATTAAGATTCATACAGATTCGCAAAATAAATCATAAATGAATTAAGTCTAGTGTTGTTTTGAAATTGTATCGTTCACGTTATATGATATTTCTTCATTTAAATTTCAAAAGAGAAATATGATGAATCCTTTAACATTATTAACCCAAATAATCGAAAAATACAAATAGTATGTACAATTACGTACATTTAACTAGAATTTACTTAAAGATTTCGTAAAATAATGCAATTATTATAATCGGACGGAATATTAATTAAATTTATTTACTAAAGAAAAATTACTTTAATATAGATGCAGCTAAAGTTTATAAACGTTGTGCGTTCAATAAATTTACTATAACACCATGAAATTAGAAAATCATATTGTATCAATAATTCTAACATAAATATTTTTCTATTTTTTTTTCTTTATTGCGGGGATGGTTTGTAATATATTATTGGCATGAACTTAAAATTTTCCCCTTCTATTCTATAACATTCGGTAGTTAGGGCAGTTGATTAAAAATAGATAATACCATTTTTATTAATACTTTTTTTAATTAAAAGTTAAATTATTCAGTATATTCATCGGGTGTAAAAATAAAATATTTAGAAAGAAAATTGTGCAATTTAGTGCACTTTACAAGTTACTTGATCTCTGAGGTTCTATATAAGCCAAATAGTCATCAATAACATGTTGTTAGCTTTACTAACAAAATTCAATATTATGAGGGATTTTAAATCCTACAATTATTCTTTTGGGTTTTTAATAACCCTATATATGTCCTTTATTATAATTTTTGCAGGTTTCCCTAAAAATTTATCGGTACATTCTGAAGTTTGGGAACCTGGAATAATAGGACTTGCAGGCACATTGGCCATAGAAGTGGCATTAATAGCCAAATTTGAAGTCATCCTGAATCGACGATATCGACGATGTTGGCGTTAGACCGCTCGAAAGCCGGGTTACTAACTTTATCAACATAAATAAAATAATTCGCGATTGCAGGGAATAAAAATTAATTTAAATGAAAATTGTATCATTCTGAACTGCGATATCATCTGTGTTGGCGTTAGACCGCTCGAAAGCCGGGTTACTAACTTTATCAACATACATAAACTGATTCGCGAAGTTCAAGGAATGAATATTAGTTGATGACTCCTTAACCCTCCAGAGAATAAAACTATAAAATTTCAATTATTTTTTTGCTCGTGATTGTTAAAACTACTGTAATAGTTATTTAATCAACTGGCCGCTGTTATAGAATTATTAACCCAAGCTACCATTCTAATTAATATAATTGACATAAAAATAATTACACTAACAGGATTTTCATCTACATAATTTCCATCTTAAAAAAAATTCTCTTCAAATCTTAGATGAACTGGTTGTCATTCCTGGATGTGCAAATTTCTTGTACAAAGAAAAAATGGTTAACTTTGCCTGGGGAGAGTTGCTGACACCTTCTGGTAGTGTGATGTCCGAAAAAGGAAAATAAATTTGTCACTTACTTAGAGTGAGTCGCTGTAGTTGCGGGTTGCTTACGGTTCAGTGTTGGTAGAGCCGCCACCTTGCTACCCTTAGTTCCTCGAATTAGTATCGCTGGTTTGCTGGATCCGCCCTTGAGTCTGCAGCCTCCGGGGTGTGAAAAACTCGGTTTTCACGTTCACAGGCAACGTCGAATACTAATTCTTCACTACAAGGTATCGCACCGCTGGACACCATGAAATGTAAGGGGTTGTTGGTAACGTGTTCGTATTGACCTCCTAGTCAAATACAGCCTTGCCGAGCGGTGGTTATAGAAATAGTAGGCTTCGGATTTGCCTTGAGTTCTTATTAAGATATTGGCTGAAATATCACTTCTAAAGAACAACACTAATTGACTATTTCAACAACACTTTATTAGCACCCAAAATGATGATTAACAATGGTCTTTACACGACTAATATTGCGACACTGCTGAGGCCAACAGCAACTATGCTGTGGCCTACAGCAACTCTGATGTAATAAAGACAACTATTTTGTGATTCCAGCAACTCTGACTTCCAACTCAATCAGTACTCTTTATATACTGCTTAAGTGGGACTGCAAACACCTTACGATGGCGTATTTAAAATATTTGCTGATTGTGATAATTACTGCAATCGATATCGAATTTGGCATATCAGCATTGCTATTACACAATGCAGCATTATCGATTGCTATTACACAATAATATATATATATATATATATATATATACTAGCTGACCCGACAGACGTTGTTCTGTACCTACGTCTACAATTTTTCAATATTTTATACTAATATTTACTGCTTAGTTAAAAATAATAATTACTGTTTTTTGAATTACTATTTACACCAATATATAAGTGATGTTGAATGTAGAACTGTTTCAAATAAAATGATTGTTCTCAATTCCCACAGTTAACACTTTAATTATTTATTTAACAAATATTAAAAAATGTTCAATAAAATTGTATATTAAAAATTATACACTGCGATTTATAGAACAAATTTATTTCCAATAGCTCAATTTATTTTATTGCATTTAAGGGTTATATAGTATTTTTAGCCATACCTGTAGATGTGGATGTATAAATGAATGATTTTTTGTTTATTCACGACTAAAACATTGATTTTCCAAATTTATCACACTAAAAATGAACGTCTGCTTTTTTGATTTATGGTCATAGCATAAGATACTCATGTTGAAAATTGAAATCTTTTAAAAAGTACAACAAATTCAGAAAGAATTAATATATAGCATTCGCGGCAAAGGTGCAATATCACCTTTTATTTTTCTCACCCAAAATAATTGCTTCAATAATGTTGCCTATAATTTTTATAATTTTGTATCATATTTTAACTGGCTAATTTTAATATCTAAATTGCATTTTTTTCTCTAATAAATCAATATACATTATTGCTTAAGTTTATATTTGAAGTGAATTAATTTGTCAAATCCTGTTCACATGTGCTCTATTCAACTTACGATCAACAAAATTATTGCTCTGTAAATTTTTTTTACTGTGCTCCAATTTACTTGATATTTTGGAAATAGGCTAATCTTTATCTTAATTTCAATGTTTTTAACAATTTGCACTCCGTCACCATCCACAGCATTAATTGGATTATTACTCTTTTAATTCTGATTTTATCAGAACTTGTAATACACTATTTTAAAGGTGATTAAATGAGCTACAACTTTCTCTATCATTAATTTTACCGTAACTTCTCTTATTGTAAAACGGCGAAGGGTTAAAGGGCTCGAAAGATCTCTGGTTGGACAGCTCCTTAATTAATCATACATCTATCAATATTTGTGTAACGAAAAAATAATAAACAATAATAATTAGTCAGAAAAATACCTCGAATTTTCTTATATATATACTTTTATACGTATTCTTTCAGAGGTATTATGATGAGAAATTGGTTGTTTTTTTTAAAATGTTTTTTTTTTCATGAAATCATGAGTTTTTTAAGAATCATTTGTACTAAAGTTGTGGTATTTTCTAGAATCCATCAAGATCTCTTAAACCAAGTTAATTCTAGATTGAATACGATTATTTTTAATTTTGGTGGATATGGCACTCAAAGTATTTGATTTAAATGAAAAAAAAAACATTGCATGCGTCCTTTATCTGCATGATAGCTCACTCATTTTACACGCAGAAGTACTCATTTTAAAGCTTATTTTGAGTACTATAAAAACCCATTTTCATATCTAGCCTAATAATGTTCCTAAAACACTATAAAATAACGTTTTATTAAGATTTTAATTGATATAATTCTGTTCATTACATGATTTTCGTTAAAATGTATATTTTCGAAGGTGTTAGCAACAAATGATGAAAAACGCAAAAAAGAAACAAATATTCAGTAGCCAGTAACTTGAAAAGTATTTCCTTTTTTGAAAAACATTATTAAATATTTTTCTCGTATAATTAGTTCTTTTATCGATACCCAACGTTATTTTGAAAAAAGTAAAATTACACCACTGAAAAGAAATGTCATCCACCCGAGAAGTGGTAAAGGAGTCTAAATTGTTTTCACTTCTGAAGAGTAAGGTGAACCTAGTTCCAAAATTCCAAACGAATTGGAAAATAGTAAAAAGTTCAGACCCAAAGCGCTCCATTGAGTAAATATTCCGTACCCAATGACAAACATATGAATTTTTGACACAATGAAACTTCTAAATAATTTTTTTTGTATTGCGACTTAGTATAGTAAGGCAAAACGACTGCAAATTGAATATGTTTGAGCGCAATCACTTATGGCTCGCTTCTTTGCGCGAATTCGTACGGCGAATCTGTTCGCAAAGTGCGCAAACAAAATTATTGCAAGCAAAAGCAAACCACGCGCACGTCAGACGCATGCGCAGACTGCATCACTTGTCAAATGCATGTTATATTATTTGCATCTTATATTAATTTGATTTTTGGCACATCTCAGCTGCTTTTCGGCATTAATAATGTAGACATTACATTTTCCTTATTCATAATTATGAATTTATTATATTCTAATATTGCCTTAGCCTATAAGTGAATAGAAATGTTTGGCAAATGACAGTCCTCAATTGTTTTTAATGTCAAACTAAGCTTCAAATATTTTCAAGGGCAAACAATGATAAGCGGTTTTTTGTAATTTTTTCTATTTATTTCTACAATTTAACTATATTTCTATGAATCAAAACATTCTAAAAAAATTCCCGAACAAACTTCAGGAAGATTCATGAAAATCAGAATTATAGTTTAGGAGGAAATATGAAACTTACATTGTTACAGAAGAATTTTATATATAAGATATATATATATATATATATATTAACAAAGTCTAATAATCGGGCATAACATCAATAAAAAACATGAATTTCTTTCAAAAATTTATTTTAAATCCATACGTTTCGGCTATAATCCTACCCTTCATTCAGTGGAAAAATTAGTTGATCTTAGTGTTAAATTGGAAAATTTTAATAATCCATGGTATCAGGATATGGTAATGCACTACACTATGTATTATAAACATTATCTTAAAATTACACAATATTTTCACAAAATACTTATTTTAAAAAAATCACAAATGGATAGTGTGTTATTCGTAGACTGGTTGAAGATGTAATAGAGAAAGACATTGTTAAAAAAATATTTTTACCAAGATTCTATACATGTATGGAACGAATTGCGAATCCTTCGCGCGACGCTTTTATTGTTTTGTAAGAAATTTGGAAATGTTATCTAAATAGAAGAGATTTGTGTCGCACAGCGTATTAAGTTCATTCTGTTTATTTAATGTCTTATTGTTATAAATAGTTAAAAAAGATCCCTTTATAATCCTTCGTTTAAATAAACTTTGTTCGAATTGTAGTACAGTCGGATTAGAAAAGTCCATATTGTGTTTTAAAGTATATATATATGGTCTGCAAGTGCAGTTTTGAATTGTTTCGGGTTTTTTGAATTGTTTTTATGTTGTTGTAACCGTTTATTCAGGTTCTGGCTAGTTTCTCATATATAAATTAAATTACAATCTAAACAATTTATTTGATAGACGAGATTTCTGAGTCGTTCGATATTAAAAGGGGTTTTGGTTTTGGTAAAAATAGTGCTAGTAGTTGTACTAAAATTGGTTACAAGTCGGAGTCCAGATTTATAAGAAAGTTTTTTCCAAGGAACATACAATTCTTTAATGTATGGCAAACATATTACACCAGAATGAGTTTCTGAGTCAGGTAAATCGTTATGTACTGTAGAATTGTCCATTTTATTCAAAAGGTACGTTCGTCTGTTACTAGTTACGGAATTTATAAGTTTTATGGGATAGGAGTTATCTATTAGAAACTTAATACTAATTTAAAATTTGTAATTTTAATTACAATATGTTCCTTGGAAAAAACTTTTTTATAAATCTGGACTCCGACTTGTAACCAATTTTAGTACAACTACTAGCACTATTTTTACCAAAACCAAAACCCCTTTTAATATCGAACGACTCAGAAATCTCGTCTATCAAATAAATTGTTTAGATTGTAATTTAATTTACATAGGAGAAACTAGCCAGAACCTGAATGAACGGTTACAACAACATAAAAACAATTTAAAAAACCCGAAACAATTCAAAACTGTACTTGCAGACCATATATATACTTTAAAACACAATATGGACTTTTCTAATCCGACTGTACTACAATTCGAACAAAATTTATTTAAACAAAGAATTATAGAGCGATCTTTTTTAACTATTTATAACAATAAGACAATATATAAACGGATTGAACTTAACACGCTGTGCGACACAAATCTCTTCTATTTAGATAACATTTCCAAATTTCTTACAAAACAATAAAAGCGTCGCACAAATGATTCGCAATTCGTTCCACACATGTGTAGAATCTTGGTGAAAATATTTTTTAACAATGTCTTTCTCCATTACATCTTCAACCAGTCTACGAATAACACACTATCCATTTGTGATTTTTTAAAATTAGTATTTTGTGAAAATATTGTGTAATTTCAAGTTAATGTTTATAATACATAGTGTAGTACATTACCATATCCTGATACCATGGATTATTAAAATTTTCCAATTTAACACCAAGATCAACTAATTTTTCCACTGAATGAAGGCTAGGATTATAGCCGAAACATATGGATTTAAAATAAATTTTTGAAAGAAATTCATGTTTTTTATTGATGTTATGCCCGATTATTAGACTTTGTTAATACATATGTCAACATCAAATTCAGAATCATACAATATATATATATATATATATATATATATATATTTACATACACATATACCCATATACATATATATATATATATATATATATATATATATATATATATATTATATATACATATACATGTACATACATATATACACATACACCTACATAAACATACACATGTATATATATATATATATATATATATATATATATATATATATATATATCTTTACCAGATTTTTATCAGATTTTGTCCAGTTTCACCCACATAAGACGAAGAACAATTATTGCAGTTTATTTGGTAGACAATATTGGACGTCCGTTCTAAGCTAGTGGGTGATTTGAGGTTTGAATAAAGATAAATGAGGGTTAAATCTATATTGCAAGTTAACCTGATGTCTACCTTATGGAAAAGTTTTATATATATATATATATATATATATATATATATATATATATATATATATATAAAGCGAGAGGTTTTTCTTCAGATGGTGAAATGATATGATAAAAATTGTTTCTTGGGCATCCATCCAATAATTAAAAAAACAGTTTTAATGCAAAATGTTTTAATTAAGAGAACATACGTTTCGGGTCCAGATTTGACCCATCTTCAGTGCTACAAATAAATATATCAGGGTTACAAATTAAAACAATATAAAAAATATAATATAGAAGATACATAATTACAGAAAAAATAAGTAGAAACAATGTATATGAAAAGTATATATGAAAAACAACATAAAATAAACAAATGTAAAGAAACTCACCATACAAATAAATTTAAAAAAAATAACACAAAGAACAACACAAAATTGCAACGAAAAAAATAAGTATGAAATAAAAAAGTGAAAAAACATCAAGTTATGAAAATTTTTGAAAATTGTAAAAATTAAAATAAATAATATGTTTTATTATAAAAAAGCTTATTCCAAAAGCACATGTTGTTAGTTTGGAGACAGAGTTACGTGTGTGTAAACGAGAGTAAAATGTGGGCCTACGTGTTTGCAGCAGAAAATAGTGGAAACTGTATCGTCATTGGATGAGAGAACGGGATAGAGAGAATTTTAGAGGTTACAGTTATGAAGAATTTTCCAGCGATCATGCGCAAGGAACAAGAAAAAATTTTTAAATGTGTAAGTTATCCATAATCAGACGGTTGAACAAAGCTGGATCAAAATGAAAAATGTGGATCAAAATAAAAATATAGAAACATAATAAAACCAAGATAGAACAATGTAAAAAATATGTGAAATAAAGAAATATATTAAGAAAAAGTATAGATATTAACTAAAAACCATAAAAGTTAAAAAACAAGTTATTATATAAACAATTATAACACAACATATATATGTATATATACGCAACATATGTACAATTATTGTGTTGCGTATATATACATATATATGTTGTGTTATAATTGTTTATATAATAACTTGTTTTTTAACTTTTATCGTTTTCAGTTAATATCTATACTTTTTCTTAATATAATTCTTTATTTCACATATTTTTTACATTGTTCTATCTTGGTTTTTTATGTTTCTATATTTTTATTTTGATCCACATTTTTCATTTTGATCCAGCTTTGTTCAACCGTCTGATTATGGATAACTTACACAATTAAATTTTTTTTCTTGTTCCTTGCGCATGATCGCTGGAAAATTCTTCATAACTGTAACCTCTAAAATTCTCTCTATCCCGTTCTCTCATCCAATGACGATACAGTTTCCACTATTTTCCGCTGCAAACACGTAGGCCCACATTTTACTCTCGTTTACACACACGTAACTCTGTCTCCAAACTAACAACATGTGCTTTTGGAATAAGCTTTTTTATAATAAAACATATTATTTATTTTAATTTTTACAATTTTCAAAAATTTTCATAACTTGATGTTTTTTCAGTTTTTTATTTCATACTTATTTTTTTCGTTGCAATTTTGTGTTGTTCTTTGTGTTATTTTTTTAAAATTTATTTGTATGGTGAGTTTCTTTACATTTGTTTATTTTATGTTGTTTTTCATATATACTTTTCATATACATTGTTTCTACTTATTTTTTCTGTAATTATGTATCTTTTATATTATATTTTTTATATTGTTTTAATTTGTAACCCTGATATATTTATTTGTAGCACTGAAGATGGGTCAAATCTGGACCCGAAACGTATGTTCTCTTAATTAAAACATTTTGCATTAAAACTGTTTTTTTTAATTATTGGATGGATGCCCAAGAAACAATTTTTATCATATATATATATATATATATATATAGTTTATATATATATATATATATATATATATATATATATATATACTAGCTGACCCGACAGACGTTGTTCTGTACCCACGTCTACAATTTTTTAATATTTTATACTAATATTTACTGCTTAGTTAAAAATAATAATTACTGTTTTTTGAATTACTATTTACACCAATATATGAGTGATGTTGAATGTAGAACTGTTTCAAATAAAATGATTGTTCTCAATTCCCTCAGTTAACACTTTAATTATTCATTTAAATTCAAATATTAAAAAATGTTCAATAAAATTGTATATTAAAAATTATACACTGCGATTTAAATTCAAATATTAAAAAATGTTCAATAAAATTGTATATTAAAAATTATACACTGCGATTCATAGAACAAATTTATTTCCAATTTATAATTAGTCATACCTGTAGATGTGGATGTATAAATGAATGATTTTTTGTTTATTCACGACATAGTCATAGCATAAGATACACGTGTTGAAAATTGAAATCTTTTAAAAAGTACAACAAAGTACGTCAAAGGTGCAATATCACCTTTTATTTTTCTACTCAAAATAATTGCTTCAACAATGTAGCCTATAATTTTTATAATTTCCTACCATATTTTAACTGGCTTTTAGTAATTTTAATATCTAAATTACATTTTTTTCTCCAATAAATCAAGATACATTATTGCTTAAGTTTATATTTGAAGTGAATGAATTTGTCAAATCCTGTTCACATGTGCTCTATTCAACTTACGACCAACAAAATTATTGCTCTGTGAATTTTTTTACTGTGCTCCAATTTACTTCATATTTTTGTAAATAGGCTAATCCTTATCTTAAGTTCAGAAGTGAAAACATTTTGCACTCCTTCACCATCCACCGCATTAATTGGATTATTACTCTTTTAATTCTGATTTTATCAGAACTTGTAATATACTATTTTAATGGTAATTAAATGACCTACAACTTTCTCTATCATAAATTTTACCGTAACTTCTCTCATTGTGAAACGGCGAAGGGTTAAAAGGCTCGAAAGACCTCTGGTTGGACAGCCGCGTACTCCTTAATTAATACCTCTATCAATATTTGTGTAATGAAAAAATAATAAACAACAATAATTAGTCAGAAAAATACCTCGAATTTTCATATATATATATATATACTTTTATACGTATTCTTTCAGAGATATTATAATGAGAAATTTGATGTTTTTTTTAAGGTTATTTTTTCATGAAATCATGAATTTTTCAAAAATCGTTTGTACTAAAGTTATGGTATTTTCTAGAATCCATCAAGATCTCTTAAACCAAGTTAATTCTAGATGGAATACGATTATTTTTAAATTTGGTGGAAATGGCACTGAAAAACTATTTGATTTAAATGAAAAAACATTATATGCGTCTTTTATTTGCATGATAGTTTACTCATTTTACACGCAGAAGTACTCATTTTAAAGCTTATTTTGAGCACTATAAAAACCCATTTTCATATCTAGCCTAATAATGTTCCTAAAACACTATAAAATAGCGATTTATAGTGAAGAGTAAGATGAACCTAGTTTCAAAATTCCAAACGAAATGGAAAACAGTAAAAAAAAGTTCAGACCGAAAGCGCTCCATTGAGTAAATATTCCGTACCCAATGACAAACATATGAATTTTTGACACAATGAAACTTCTAAATAATTTTTTTTGTATTGTGACTTAGTATAGTAAGGCAAAACGACTGCAAATTGAATATTTTTGAGCGCAATCACTTATGTCTCCTTTGCACGAATTCGTACGGCGTATCTGTTCGCAAAGTGCGCAGACAAAATTATTGCAAGCAAAAGCAAACCACGCGCACGTCAGACGCATGCGCAGACTGCATCATCACTTGTCAAACGCATGTTATATTATTTGCATATTATATTAATTTAATTTTTGGCACATCTCAGCTGCTTTTCGGCAATAATAATGTAGACATTACATTTTTCTTATTTATAATCATGAATTTATTATATTTTAATATTGCCTTAGCCTATAAGTGAATAGAAATGTTTGGCAAATGACAGTCTTCAATTGTTTTTAATGTCAAACTAAGCTTCAAATATTTTAAAGGTCAAACAATGATAAGCGGTTTTTTGTATTTTTTCCATTTATTTCTACAATCTAACTATATTTCTGTGAATCAAAACATTCTAGAAAATTTCCCGAACAAACTTCAGGAAGATTCATGAAAATCCGAATTATAGTTTAGGAGGATTAATGAAACTTACATTGTTACAGAAGAATTTTATATATAAGATATATATATATATATATATATATATATTTGTAAATTTTTTAGCAGCCCAACAGTCGAATTAAAAAAGATTAAATAACAAAATTATTTATTCAATTATACGTTTCGACACTTGATGTGTGTCATCATTCAGTAATCTAAAAACATTTAACATAATGAACAAGTGATGATAAATATAAATATATAAAAGGAGGAAATTATACATACCAAACCAGGAAAAACAAAAAAATTAATTATGATGTGAAAATTGATATAAACACTAACTTTGTGTAAAATAATAAAAAAACTATTATTAACAAACGAGTTTATAGGAGGAGCAAATATTGCCCTCCTATATTTAAGTTAACATCGGAAAGTGTTGTGTGTACTATTCAAGGCTAAACATACAACTCAGCGCAGTGTAAGCCACGTACGCGTATGGGAGTGGGAGGAGTAGCAAGAACGAAAGGGGAAGGAAAAACAGAGAAGAAATATTTTTCCTTCCCCTTTCGTTCTTGCTACTCCTCCCACTCCCATACGCGCACGTGGCTTACACTGCGCTGAGTTGTATGTTTAGCCTTGAATAGTACACACAACACTTTCCGATGTTAACTTAAATATAGGAGGGCAATATTTGCTCCTCCTATAAACTCGTTTGTTAATAATAGTTTTTTTATTATTTTGCACAAAGTTAGTGTTTATATCAATTTTCACATCATAATTAATTTTTTTGTTTTTCCTGGTTTGGTATGTATAATTTCCTCCTTTTATATATTTATATTTATCATCACTTGTTCATTATGTTAAATGTTTTTAGATTACTGAATGATGACACACATCAAGTGTCGAAACGTATAATTGAATAAATAATTTTGTTATTTAATCTTTTTTAATTCGACTGTTGGGCTGCTAAAAAATTTACAAATATGTATCAACGTCGACGAAACTTTCAACATATATATATATATATATATATATATATATATATATATATATATATATATGAGATTCAGTCTTCAGGGCAATACATCAATTAAAAACTTGTATGACTTTAAAACATTTTTATTTTTCCATACGTTTCGACACATTGTTTTGTGTCATCTTCAGTGGACTATGTAATTGTAATAATCCTAATTATTTCATAATTATAATTGTTCACAATGCACTATAAAACCAATTCTTGTCACTTTAAATTGAACAACATATAAATTTTAGAATGAGTTTTTCGTGAAATTGTAAAGTACATCCCGCTATTCCGTATTCCAATGCCAGAGTGAAGCCTAAATGTATATATATATATATATATATATATATATATATATATATATATATATATAAGCGTTAAATGAGACTCGAGAAAAGATTAGCGACCAAAAACGTCTTGAATTGAGAATAAGGGTGCCATATCAATTGAATGGCAAGCAAATGGAAAATCGAAAAATCATCTCTGAAATGCTGCTTCGAAAAAGATGTGATAGGAAGTCATTTCTGCCTCGAACAGTGACGGGTGATAAACAGTAGATTTACTTTGAACACCGTAAGCAAAATGATTATCACCTGGTGAAGCCCGCCCATCCACTCCAGGGCCAAATCGTTTTGGTTGCAAGACAATGCTCTGTGTTTGGTGAAACCAGAGTGGCCTGGTGTATTACGAACTCTTGAAATATAAGTTAAGGTAATAGTTATCGCTACCAGCAATAAATGATCATTTTTAAAAACGCATTGATCGAAAAACGTCCAGAATAAACCCAAAATACGGTAAAGTGATTTCGCAACACAATACCGCGCCGTCTCGATCAAATAAGCATTAAAAGCACTCGGATGGCACATACCCGCTAAACGCTTCAGACCTTGCTTCATCCGACTATAAACTTTTCACATCGCGAGAACACGCGCTTGCAGAGCAACACTTCTTTAATTTCCAAGAAGTAAGAGAAAGAACAGTTTTCTTTGGATGTTATCCATAAATTGTCAGAAAGACGATTAAGATGTATAGAATCAAGTGGTCAATATTTTTATTGAACAAATTTTCTATTTTCTTGAAAATACGTAATATATTTCCTCGAAAAAAACAGCAATAACTTACCGATACACCGGTATATATATGAATAGTTTTGAATTTGATGTTGATATAATATAATCTGAGTTTAAAGATCAATAAAAAATAGTGTGAAAGTTTTAAGAATCTATTTAAATTACTAGAATTAGTTTTTATTACTAGCATATAACAAACATATGGTCAAAAATCATATAGTTTTAAATGTTCCAATTATTAAGAGCTTGGTTTAATACTGTGTAATATTTTAGTGTATTTTTATGTAATTAATTTTCTTTGTTTTGCGTGTTACTGAATGACGGTCTCGATGAAGACGGAAACGTTTGGTTAATTAAATAAAGCTTTTTAGTGATTTAGTTTTTTTACTTGGTGTTACTGCCCAAATCAAAATATATATTAACACCAAATTCATATAGTACTTCAATTGATATATATCTTCTATATATATAAAAATAAGTCGGGTTTTCCTTCCTGACGAAATAACTCCAGAAAGCACAAACCGATTTCGACAATTTTGCATTCGTTGGAAAGGTCTCGGGCTCCGCAAGCTTTATAGCTAAGAAAATTAGGGGTGCATGGCATCGTGCCCTAATGCAAATTGCTGAAATTGCACGCACCGTTATTAAAAATTCGAGTAATAAAAACAATCAATAATTGTTTTAAATAATTGCAAATAGATTATCTTCTATATATATAAAAATAAGTCTGGTTTTCCTTCCTGACGAAATAACTCCAGAACGCACGAACCAATTTCGACAATTTTGCATTCGTTAGAAAGGTCTCGGGCTTCGCAAGGTATATAGCTAAGAAAATTAGGGGTGCATGGCATCGTGCCCTAATGCAAATTTCTGGAACTTCACGCACCGTAATTAAAAATTTGAGTAATAAAAATAATCAATAATTGTTTTAAATAATTGCGAATAGATTCTCTTCTATATATATAAAAATAAGTCGGGTTTTCCTTCCTGACGAAATAACTCCAGGACGCACGAACCGATTTCGACAATTTAGCATTCGTTGGAAAGGCTTCGGGCTCCGCAAGGTTTATAGCTAAGAAATTTAGTGGTGCATGGCATCATGCCCTAATGCAAACTGCTGGAACTTCACGCACCGTAATTAAAAATTCGAGTTATAAAAATAATCAATAATTGTTTTAGATAATTGCAAATAGATTATCTTCTATATATATAAAAATAAGTCGGGATTTCTTACTGATCAAATTTTTCCTTTTCAAATATAAAACAAACAAAACATTTCTTCATCTTTCTCACGAAACCATCTGGTGGCGAAACGGAGTTCGTCGGGTTTGCTAGTATATATATATATATATATATATAAAGATGTTTAATAACGACGTTTCGGAACTAGATGCGTTCCATCATCAGGTTTATTCTGCCAAAGACAATGTTTTTTAAAACTATTGATTAACATTAATTAATGATGGTTATTACAGATTATTTACAAAAATTATAAAGGAATGGATTATGTACCAGTGTAAAGAGTAATAAAAATTAATTAAAAAAGGTTTTATATAAAATTGAGAAGTAAAAACCTGTACCTGTAATAATTTATATATCCATATCACTTATATTTTTTGTTAAAAACACTCGATTTTTTCCGAGGATATTTGTAAATGTTTTGACTTAACAAGACTTTAACACACTGTTATGGAGTTCTGTCGGCCAGATGTATCAGCAAATATTGAGAAATATTATTATATACACATAAATGCATATACATATACATACATATGCTTATATCCATATATTCATGTACATAACTAATATTATCAACAAACAGTTTTTACAAACAACTTCAAATATATATATAAAATTGAGCGGCAATTATCATACTTACAAAACTCAGTACTTAAATTAGAAAAAAAAAATCTTTTATTGACATAAAAAATAAAAAAACACGAATAGATCAGATAATAAATACACTCCAAAAAACAATAGATGAAAATACTTTTAATAAATTTTTAGAGTTCGAAAATACAAAATACGATAAACACTTTCATATTATTAAAAATAAACAAATACAGAAATTAAAAAATCTTATACAAAATCGAGATAAAAATTATCCATTTCATGTTTCTAAATTTTCGATAGACAAATGGCTAATAAATAAAACCAATATAGTCATTCCAGAAAATATCCAATACATTTTAGCACTCGGTCCAAAATTCAATTACGCACCTAGTAAATACAGAAATAATGACTTCATAAAAATTTTAAATAACATAGAATACAATATCAGGAACATTGAGACTGACAAACAAAATCGGATCAGGTGAAAACTATGTGAACATATTCATCTAAAAAGACTACACAAAGACATAACGGAGACCATATTAGTTATTAAATCTAATAATATAATTGTTTGTCCAGCAGATAAAGGCAATATGACGGTAATCCTTGACAAAGAATTTTATACCAACACAACATTACGAATGCTTAAAGATGATACTACCTACAAAATCATTACAAATGATCCAACACAACAGTTTTCTAGAAAATCAATTAAAATAATTAATGAATTAAAAAATAAAAATTTCATTTCTGACAAATTTGCCTATAATTTAAAAGTACAACATCATATTTCCCGAAAAATGTATTGTCTCCCCAAAGTCCATAAACCTGAAAGCTCCTTTAGACCCATTGTATCCTACGTTGGCTCCTCATTCTATAATATCGCTAAACTCATTGCCAATAGTATAAAAAATGTCACAATTTCCTCTCCTCACTATGTAAAGAATTCTTACCAATTTGTGGATCTAATCAAAGACCGAAACATTACGGGCGATCAAATTCATCTAAGCCTTGATGTAATTAACCTTTTCACATGTGTTACCCATGATTTAATACTTGATTCAATTGAAAAATGCTAGCCCATTATCTGTAACTACACCGACTTTCCTATAACTACTTTCAAACTGTCCTGAATTGTTCCTATTTTAATTGTTTCAACAATTTTTATTTACAAATCAAAGGTACTGCTATGGGATGCCCATTATCCCCTGGCATCACAGACCTAGTTTTACAAACCCTTGATATTTCTGTTTTCTCCACATTAAATTTCCAAATATATTTATATGTTAGATATGTAGATGACACTTTCTTTATAATAGATAAAAAAACAATCAGATATTATACTCGATACTTTTAACAATTACGATAAGAGCATTCAGTTCACACATGAAACACAAATCAACAACAAATTGAACTTTTTAGACGTGACTGTACATAAAATTTACAACATTATTTGCACAAATTGGTACAGAAAACCTACATGGTCAGGAAAATACCTTCATTACGCGTCATACTGTCCCAAAAATTATTAAGTCAATACAATCATTTCTTTGATAGACCACGCAGTAATGTTGTCTCACTCTTCCTTTCATACCCAAAACACAACATTAGTAACCAAAACTTTATTAGAAAACGGATATCCCCTCACTCTCATCAATTCCATTACCAATAAAAGACTTTCCTACCATAAAAATAACAATTATCAATCCATCACCAAGTTATTGCAGAACAACAATATTAAACCTACTTTTCACAGCATGCCTTACATTGAAGGCTTATTAGATTATTTTGCCAAATTACTCAAAGAAGAAAATATTTTTATTTCAGGAACAGCTTTATATTCTTTTAAAGAAATGTTTTCAAAAATTAAATTCACCACCCCTCCTAAATTCAATACTAACATAGTTTATTCAATCTCTTGTAAAAATTGTCAAAAACAATACATTGGCCAAAGATCACAATACATCCATAAGAGAATGAGACAACATGAATTAAGCGTCATTCATCATAAAAGCCGAAGTTTCCAAAGCACTCATGTCCAACATTCCATTGAAAATTCACCTATTTTTACCTTTGAACCCAATATTTTATATAGAGAAGATTGTACTTTTAAAAGACTTTTTTCTGAAATCAGTTTAATAATACTTGTATCTATAGTTCTTTTTCCAATTTCTGTCATTTTTTCCTAGTTTATATTAATTTCTCAATGTTCATTCTGTAGATCCACTGATGATGACATAAAATCCTATGTCGAAACGTTTGGAAAAAATTAAAGATTAACTTCTAAATCTTTGCCTTATATTTGATGTATTGCCCTTGAAGAATTTACTCATATTTCTCAACATCAAAACTAACTTCTTTAACATATATATATATATATATATATATATATATATATATATATATATGATTTAGTAGTTAATTTTGATGTTGAAATATATGATTGAGTTCTTGAGGGCGATACATCAAACAAAGAAAAGCCAAAGATTTATAAAATAATCTTTATTTCCAAACGTTTCGACATTCAATTTAATGTCATCATCAGTGGATCTAAAAACAGTATGAAAATTAGTATATCTAGGTAATTATAATATATGTGGATTGGTAAAGTAACTATACAATAAGAGAAAAATTAACAAACAGCAACACTTAACAACAAACCAAATATAAAAGATAGGAAAGGTAGTAGAGACTAGAATTAAATAAATAATTAAAAAATATAGGCAAAAATATCTAAGTACACTCATATAAACCTACGCATATATACATATATATACATACACATATACACACATATACACACATATACACATATATATATATATATATACATATATATACATGCATATATACATATACACACACATGCAAACATATAAAACACATATACATATACAGATACAACAATATTTACCTATATATGTACACATATACATGTACGACTATACATATATAAATATACGTATATACATATATGCAACGTGCATGCATATTCACAACGACGTACATGTACATGTATGAACCATTCATATACTCATACCTATCTATGTAACTATAGCTATACACGTATACACATACATATACGCATAAACATGTATATATACATATATATATATATATATATATATATATACATATATATATATACACACAATACATATATATACATATGTACATAAATGCTCACAAATATATATATATATATATATATATATATATATACATATACATACATACATATATACGTATATACAAATACATGTATACACATATACATATGCACATACATACAAACATACATGTAAATAAGTAATATACATATATATACATACATACATACAAATACATATATAAATATATATATAAACATACAATACATGTAAACTCGTATATATGTAAAGCAAACAAATTATTTATGAAGATGGATAATACATATAAAATACAAGTGGACTTACATTACGTTGGTTGGTTACATATAGAGAAGTGTACACAGCACTAGAGATTGGCACTAACATTTATACAACTAACTTGTCAGCACTATGCATTTTTTATATAATTTTTTTGTATGATGTAAACAGAAAAATGATAGTTTTATTAAACAAAAATGTAAGTAGAATTATGTAATTTCTGCCACGACTTCTGTACTTTGCTAGTACCGAGGCATGTATAAAAGCCACCAGATGTTTTGAGAGATTTTTAAGGGTCATTCCAGGATTGTTATGGGCGGGTAGGTAAAAAATAGTCGGAAGTTGAAACTAGTAATGTTAGGCTAGGTTTGTATGGTTAGAATTAGGAGAAAAAAAAATGGAAATGTTATTTAGTATTACTAAGTAGTTATACTAATAACTCAAAAATCTAAAATAAAAAAATTTTAAGGTTTATTCAAAATTTGCTATGTATGGGTAGGTAAAGCTCGGGTATCAAGGCCGAAGTTAAACTAGGAAGTGTTGACAAGGTTAGTAAGGTCAATTAGTTTTGTTCAGAGGAGATAAATTTGGAAACATTATTTAGTATTACTTGGTAGTTATCGCAGAGTAAGGAGGAATCCGATCTTTTGTTCACCACGTGATCACATATTGATATGAAACAAGATTCTGCAAAACGTCTCTGAATGGTGTTCCGTTCATGGTAGAGAATACTGGCATTATAAAAGTTAAAGGAGTGTTTGAAATTTTTTATGTGTTCTGTTATCATAGTTTGGTTTTGGTTGGGGTTTTTCGAATTATTGTCGTGTTGTTTGAGTCTTTTTATTAAATTCTGTCTGGTTTCACCTATGTAAGTAGAAGGGCAATCATTGCAATTTATTTTGTAGACAATGTTGGAAGTACGTTCTATACTAGTGGGAGATTTCAGGTTTGTGTAGAGGGATTTAAGAGTTAGATCTATGTTGCAGGTTAGTCTGATGTCTACCTTATAAAAAAGTTTTTTCCACACTGGAAAAAGTTCTTTTACGTAAGGTAAACAAACGTTGCCTATATAGTTATTGTCTTTAGAATTTTTTTCTGGCGAAAAAGAAGAATGCATACTGTTGAGGGTTTTAAGTCTGTTGGAGGTGACGGAGTTGATGAGGTGCGGTGGATATGAGTTGTTAATTAAAGTTGTGCGGATGAGGGATAAGTTAGAGGGCCAAAATTGTTTGTCTGAGAGTAGGATGGCATGGTCGACTAAATTAATAATAGTGCCTATCTTCATGCTAGAAGGGTGGTAAGAATGATAATTTAAATACCTACCCGACCAAGTAGGTTTTTGGAACCAATTAGTGATAATTCGATTGTCTGTGGTTTTTATAATTTTTACGTTTAAAAAGCTGATAGAATTTTCTTGTTCTTTTTCAAACGTAAAAGAGAGATGCTCATTAAATGAGTTAAAACTATGAAGTAAGAGTTCGAAATTTTTAGCAGGAACACAGGTAAGGATGTCATCAACGTATCTGTAATAAAAATGAAGGTCTAGATTATAGGAATTAAAAACTTTCAACTCCAAGTGTTGTAAAGCAATTTCTGCGAGTGACGGGGATATAGGAGAACCCATAGGTGTGCCAAATATTTGAAGGTAAAAATGGTCGTTGAATTCGAAATAAGTATTCGAAACTATGAATTTTATGGACTCGAGAAACCAATGCAGAGATAATGTTGTATGACATTGATATAGCAGAGATAATGTTGATATGACATCGTATATGTATATATATATGTGTGTATATATGTATATATACATGTTTATGCGTATATGTATGTGTATACGTGTATAGCTATAGTTACATAGATAGGTATGAGTATATGTATGGTTCATACATGTACATGTACGTCGTTGTGAATATGCATGCACGTTGCATATATGTATATACGTATATTTATATATGTATAGTCGTACATGTATATGTGTACATATATAGGTATATATTGTTGTATCTGTATATGTATATGTGCTTTATATGTTTGCATGTGTGTGTATATGTATATATGCATGTATATATATGTATATATATATATATATATATATATATATATGTATATGTGTGTATATGTGTATGTATATATATGTATATAGGCGTAGGTTTATATGAGTGTACTTAGATATTTTTGCCTATATTTTTTAATTATTTATTTAATTCTAGTCTCTACTACCTTTCCTATCTTTTATATTTGGTTTGTTGTTAAGTGTTGCTGTTTGTTAATTTTTCTCTTATTGTATAGTTACTTTACCAATCCACATATATTATAATTACCTAGATATACTAATTTTCATACTGTTTTTAGATCCACTGATGATGACATTAAATTGAATGTCGAAACGTTTGGAAATAAAGATTATTTTATAAATCTTTGGCTTTTCTTTGTTTGATGTATCGCCCTCAAGAACTCACTCATATATATATATATATATATATATATAATATAATATATATATATATATAATATATTATATATATATATATATATATATATATATATATATATATATAGGCCAATTCTGAAAAACGCCTTTGTGAGACTTTCGACTCGTGACGAAGAACCTTTGCGTTAAAAAAATTGAATGTATGGTTATTTAGTTTTAAATGTTCTGTGATCATTGTTTGCCCTTGATTTTTGTTTTTTGAGTTATTATCGTGTTGTTTCAATCGTTTGATAAGGTTCTGTCCTGTTTCGCCAATATAGGTGGAATCACAGTCATTGCAAGATATTTTATAGACCACATTGGATACTCGTTCTGAACTCGTTCACAGAACATTTAAAACTAAATAACCATACATTCAATTTTTATGAGGCAAAGGTTCTTCATCGCGAGTCGAAAGTCTCACAAAGGCGTTTTTCAGAATCGGCCTATATTTTCTTGAATAGAAATTATTGTTTAAACAAACGTACGGACACCAGTTTCATTTGCGAAAATTACCAATTTGTTCTAAATAATGTTTCCCAACTCATATCGAATACCTAACACCACAGTTTGCACAACACTATAACGCACACTTGCACAGCGCGCCAAGACGTTGGGTCAAACACGAGCACATGTGGTTGTTTTTTCTAAAATTTTTGACTTCGCATCTCGGACACTTACAAAAATACTATTCTGTATGGCACTGGCCTCGGATACACGTGCATTACGTATAATATTTTATTTATTAATCACTTTTTATCTTTTATTCTTTTTATAAAAAAAGAAATTACTGACAGTTAATGCTTGTCTCTAATTATTAATTTTTACAAGTTATATTAATATGTGTTAGTGATAATATAAGTAATTCAAGTAAGTAATGTTTTATGCAATTCTCTTTAGTTAAAACTTTTCTTCTTACTATTGCTTATGTATATTCAATTTGTAACGTTACTTTCTTTTTTTTTTCTTTTTTTAAATTGTAGAACCACTGAAGATGCCGTAGAATTTTACGTCGAAACGTATGGAAAAATAAAGATGTTTTGAAAAAAATCTTTACTTTACTTATTTTTTACTTGATGTTACGCCCTCCAAGAAATCAATCATATATATATATATATATATATATATATTTATATATACAGTAGAACCTCGATTATCCGGACCTCGGTTATACGGATTCTCGATTATCCGGACATAATCGCGTCGGAACTTTATATGGGCATATTCCGCCCGCGCCGCTGTTTCGCTGCCCTGCGCGGCATTATCGCTTTATGTAGTTTCGTTTGCAATTGTGACTATGTTCTATATATGCATTATTATTAATACATTCTCTGTTTTGACGTTCATATATGCATTTTTAAACATGCCAAAGCGTAAGAGGGCGGTGTTATCCCTTAAAGATAAAATAAATATTATAGAATCATTAAAAAAGACGAAACCGGCCGTAAGTTAGCTGATAGGTATGTTGTAGGTACATCCACTATAAGCGATATTAAAAAGAATGCCGATTCTATTTTGTCGTACACTTGCACAAGTTAGATAGTGAAGAGGGTAATGAAAATCGGAAAATGATGAAGAGACCGAAAAATGAACTCCTAGAAGAAGCTTTTTATTGTTGGTTTTTACAAAAACGATCAACAGAACAACCGATATCTGGACCTTTGCTCTGTGAAAAAGCTGTAATTTCAGCAGTCTTCCACGCTGTGGGCCAATAATTATATTGAAGGATGGCGTTGAAAATATTTGCTATATATAAAATACCTTTTGTAGGCAATTCTTTTATCATTTTTAGAGTAATTTTGTCCATACCCGGCGAAGATCTGTTTTTCATCTTTTTTATTTCACATAAGACATCATTTGGTGAAAAATGTCCTAACGGTGTTGAATGTATGGGTTGATTTACGAAATTGTTAATTAAATTATTCTGGGAAATATTTCGAGCGCTAAAAATGCTACTTAGATGAAAAATTAGTCGGCGATGAATCGTTCGTGGCAAGTAGTGGATTTAATTTTGTTGATATCTATTTATGTATTTGTTATTTTTGATAAACAAAACATCATTCTTCATAATTGGGATTATCCGGATTTTCGATTATCCGGATGCCTATCGACAGCAATTAGTCCGGATAATCGAGGTTCTACTGTATATATATATATATATATATATAGATATATATATATATATATATATATATATATATATATATATATATGTTAAAGAAGTTAGTTTTGATGTTGAGAAATATGAGTAAATTCTTCAAGGGCAATACATCAAATATAAGGCAAAGATTTAGAAGTTAATCTTTAATTTTTTCCAAACGTTTCGACATAGGATTTTATGTCATCATCAGTGGATCTACAGAATGAACATTGAGAAATTAATATAAACTAGGAAAAAATGACAGAAATTGGAAAAAGAACTATAGATACAAGTATTATTAAACTGATTTCAGAAAAAAGTCTTTTAAAAGTACAATCTTCTCTATATAAAATATTGGGTTCAAAGGTAAAAATATGTGAATTTTCAATGGAATGTTGGACATGAGTGCTTTGGAAACTTCGGCTTTTATGATGAATGACGCTTAATTCATGTTGTCTCATTCTCTTATGGATGTATTGTGATCTTTGGCCAATGTATTGTTTTTGACAATTTTTGCAAGAGATTGAATAAACTATGTTAGTATTGAATTTAGGAGGGGTGGTGAATTTAATTTTCGGAAAATATTTCTTTAAAAGAATATAAAGCTGTTCCTGAAATAAAAATATTTTCTTCTTTGAGTAATTTGGCAAAATAATCAGATAAGCCTTCAATGTAAGGCATGCTGTGAAAAGTAGGTTCTGTGTATCTGTGTTGTTCTGCAATAACTTGGTGATGGATTGATAATTGTTATTTTTATGGTAGGAAAGTCTTTTATTGGTAATGGAATTGATGAGAGTGAGGGGATATCCGTTTTCTAATAAAGTTTTGGTTACTAATGTTGTGTTTTGGGTATGAAAGGAAGAGTGAGACAACATTACTGCGTGGTCTATCAAAGAAATGATTGTATTGACTTAATAATTTTTGAGACAGTATGACGCGTAATGAAGGTATCTTCCTGACCATGTAGGTTTTCTGTACCAATTTGTGCAAATAATGTTGTAAATTTTATGTACAGTCACGTCTAAAAAGTTCAATTTGTTGTTGATTTGTGTTTCATGTGTGAACTGAATGTTCTTATTGTAATTGTTAAAAGTATCGAGTATAATATCTGATTGTTTTTTTATCTATTATAAAGAAAGTGTCATCTACATATCTAACATATAAATATATTTGGAAATTTAATGTGGAGAAAACAGAAATATCAAGGGTTTGTAAAACTAGGTCTGTGATGCCAGGGGATAATGGGCATCCCATAGCAGTACCTTTGATTTGTAAATAAAAATTGTTGAAACAATTAAAATAGGAACAATTCAGGACAGTGTTAATGATGTGTTTGAAAGTAGTTATAGGAAAGTCGGTGTAGTCACAAATAATGGGCTGGCATTTTTCAATTGAATCAAGTATTAAATCATGGGTAACACATGTGAAAAGGTTAATTACATCAAGGCTTAGATGAATTTGATCGCCCGTAATGTTTCGGTCTTTGATTAGATCCACAAATTGGTAAGAATTCTTTACATAGTGAGGAGAGGAAATTGTGACATTTTTTATAATATTGGCAATGTGTTTAGCGATATTATAGAATGAGGAGCCAACGTAGGATACAATGGGTCTAAAGGAGCTTTCAAGTTTGTGGACTTTGGGGAGACAATACATTTTTCGGGAAATATGATGTTGTACTTTTAAATTATAGGCAAATTTGTCAGAAATGAAATTTTTATTTTTCAATTCATTAATTAATTTAATTGATTTTCTAGAAAACTGTTGTGTTGGATCATTTGTAATGATTTTGTAGGTAGTATCATCTTTAAGCATTCGTAATGTTGTGTTGGTATAAAATTCTTTGTCAAGGATTACCGTCATATTGCCTTTATCTGCTGGACAAACAATTATATTATTAGATTTAATAACTAATTTGGTCTCCGCTATGTCTTTGTGTAGTCTTTTTAGATGAACATGTTTACATAGTTTTCACCTGATCCGATTTTGTTTGTCAGTCTCAATGTTCCTGATATTGTATTCTATGTTATTTAAAATTTTTATGAAGTCATTATTTCTGTATTTACTAGGTGCGTAATTGAATTTTGGACCGAGTGCTAAAATGTATTGCATATTTTCTGGAATGACTATATTGGTTTTATTTATTAGCCATTTGTCTATCGAAAATTTAGAAACATGAAATGGATAATTTTTATCTCGATTTTGTATAAGATTTTTTAATTTCTGTATTTGTTTATTTTTAATAATATGAAAGTGTTTATCGTATTTTGTATTTTCGAACTCTAAAAATTTATTAAAAGTATTTTCATCTATTGTTTTTTGGAGTGTATTTATTATCTGATCTATTCGTGTTTTTTTATTTTTTATGTCAATAAAAGAATTTTTTTTTCTAATTTAAGTATTGAGTTTTGTAAGTATGATAATTGCCGCTCAATTTTATATATATATTTGAAGTTGTTTGTAAAAACTGTTTGTTGATAATATTAGTTATGTACATGAATATATGGATATAAGTATATGTATGTATATGTATATGCATTTATGTGTACATAATAATATTTCTTAATATTTGCTGATACATCTGGCCGACAGAACTCCATAACAGTGTGTTAAATTCTTGTTAGGTCAAAACATTTACAAATATCCTCGGAAAAATCGAGTGTTTTTAACAAAAAATATAAGTGATATGAATATATAAATTATTACAGGTACAGGTTTTTACTTCTCAATTTTATATAAAACCTTTTTTAATTAATTTTTATTACTCTTTACACTGGTACATAATCCATTCCTTTATAATTTTTGTAAATAATCTGTAATAACCATCATTAATTAATGTTAATCAATAGTTTTAAAAAACATTGTCTTGCAGAATAAACCTGATGATGGAACGCATCTAGTTCCGAAACGTCGTTATTAAACATCTTTAAAAAACAAATTGTTTTTTATTATTGGATTTACAGTTCGGAAAAGAAACAATCAATTAATATATATGTATATATATATATATATATATATATATATATACTAGCAAACCCGACGAACTCCGTTTCGCCACCAGATGGTTTCGTGAGAAAGATGAAGAAATTTTTTGTTTGTTTTATATTTGAAAAGGAAAAATTTGATCAGTAAGAAATCCCGACTTATTTTTATATATATATAGAAGATAATCTATTTGCAATTATTTAAAACAATTATTGATTATTTTTATAACTCAAATTTTTAATTACGGTGCGTGAAGTTCCAGAAATTTGCATTAGGGCACGATGCCATGCACCCCTAATTTTCTTAGCTATAAACCTTGCGGAGCCCGAGACCTTTCCAACGAATGCAAAATTGTCGAAATCGGTTCGTGCGTTCTGGAGTTATTTCGTCAGGAAGGAAAACCAGACTTATTTTTATATATATAGAAGATAATCTATTTGCAATTATTTAAAACAATTATTGATTGTTTTTATTACTCAAATTTTTAATAACGGTGCGTGCAATTTCAGCAATTTGCATTAGGGCACGATGCCATGCATCCCTAATTTTCTTAGCTATAAACCTTGCGGAGCCCGAGACCTTTCCAACGAATGCAAAATTGTCGAAATCGGTTCGTGCGTTCTGGAGTTATTTCGTCAGGAAGGAAAACCCGACTTATTTTTATATATAGAAGATATATATCAATTGAAGTACTATATGAATTTGGTGTTAATATATATTTTGATTTGGGCAGCAACACCAAGTAAAAAAACTAAATTACTAAAAAAGCTTTATTTAATTAACCAAACGTTTCCGTCTTCATCGAGACCGTCATTCAGTAACACACAAAACAAAGAAAATTAATTACATAAAAATACACTAAAATATTACACAGTATTAAACCAAGCTCTTAATAATTGGAACATTTAAAACTATATGATTTTTGACCATATTTTTGTTATATGCTAGTAATAAAAACTAATTCTAGTAATTTAAATAGATTCTTAAAACTTTCACACTATTTTTTATTGATCTTTAAACTCAAATTATATTATATCAACATCAAATTCAAAACTATTCATATATATACCGGTGTACCGGTAAGTCATTGCTGTTTTTTTCGAGGAAATATATTACGTATTTTCAAGAAAATAGAAAATTTGTTCAATAAAAATATTGACCACTTGATTCTATACATCTTAATCGTCTTTCTGACAATTTATGGATAACATCCAAAGAAAACTGTTCTTTCTCTTACTTCTTGGAAATTAAAGAAGTGTTGCTCTGCAAGCGCGTGTTCTCGCGATGTGAAAAGTTTATAGTCGGATGAAGCAAGGTCTGAAGCGTTTAGCGGGTATGTGCCATCCGAGTGCTTTTAATGCTTATTTGATCGAGACGGCGCGGTATTGTGTTGCAAAATCACTTTACCGTGTTTTGGGTTTATTCTGGACGTTTTTCGATCAATGCGTTTTTAAAAATGATCATTTATTGCTGGTAGCGATAACTATTACCTTAACTTATATTTCAAGAGTTCGTAATACACCAGGCCACTCTGGTTTCACCAAACACAGATCATTGTCTTGCAACCAAAACGATTTGGCCCTGGAGTGGATGGGCGGGCTTCACCAGGTGATAATCATTTTGCTTACGGTGTTCAAAGTAAATCTACTGTTTATCACCCGTCACTATTCGAGGCAGAAATGACTTCCTATCACATCTTTTTCGAAGCAGAATTTCAGAGATGATTTTTCGATTTTCCATTTGCTTGCCATTCAATTGATATGGCACCCTTATTCTCAATTCAAGACGTTTTTGGTCGCTAATCTTTTCTCGAGTCTCATTTAACGCTTATATATATATATATATATATATATATATATATATATATATATATATATATATATATATATATATATATATATATATATACATTTAGGCTTCACTCTGGCATCGGAATACGGAATAGCGGGATGTACTTTACAATTTCACGAAAAACTCATTCTAAAATTTATATGTTGTTCAATTTAAAGTGACAAGAATTGGTTTTATAGTGCATTGTGAACAATTATAATTATGAAATAATTAAGATTATTACAATTACATAGTCCACTGAAGATGACACAAAACAATGTGTCGAAACGTATGGAAAAATAAAAATGTTTTAAAGTCATACAAGTTTTTAATTGATGTATTGCCCTGAAGACTGAATCTCATATATATATATATATATATATATATATATATATATATATATATATATATAACTATATATATATATATATAAACTATATATATATATATATATATATATATAAAAACTTTTCCATAAGGTAGACATCAGGTTAACTTGCAATATAGATTTACCCCTCATTTACCTTTATTCAAACCTCAAATCACCCACTAGCTTAGAACGGACGTCCAATATTGTCTACCAAATAAACTGCAATAATTGTTCTTCGTCTTATGTGGGTGAAACTGGACAAAATCTGATAAAAATCTGGTAAAAATATATATACTCGTATATATCTGTGTGTTCAAAAAGTACCCGGAATTACTAATAATTAAATTTCGCGGGTCTGGAGTGTCTGATTGTCAAAATTTTTTTTTTATTGTGTTGGTATACATGCCCCTAAAGTATGATGAAATTTTCAGCTATATTCACTGTTTACTTTGTCTGTGGTAGTCGCTAAGGTTCGACGTGTTTTTCTGAGCTCGGCGATTTTTACAATGGAAGAATTGAAAAGTCAAAGAATTTGTATTAAATTTTGCGTAAAAAATGAAATAAAGTGTTGCAAAGTGCAAAAATTCACCAGATATGGCTCCGTGTGACTTTTTCCTATTCCCAAAGTTGAAAAGACCCATGAAAGGACGGCGGTTTTCCTCGATTGAAGAAAATCGCTGAGAGTGCTCAAGGACATATCAAAAAGTGAATATCAAGGGTGCTTCGAAAATTGGAAAAAACGCTGGCATAAGTGTATTATATCTGGGGGGGACTACTTTGAAGGGGACCACATTAATGTAGACGAATAAATAAATATTTTTTTGAAAAAACGAAAATTCCGGGTACTTTTTGAACAGACCTCGTATATATATATATATATATATATATATATTTTGTAGAGTTTCGAACAAGAATCCAAAAATAATACAAAATAAAAAACAAGAAAAGTTTTTAAAAAAACAATTTCTTTATTTAATTATTTGTTTATTGTCGACGTTTCGGAACTAGGTACGTTCCATCTTCAGGACATCTGTCAAGAAACATGATCTTGATGAGATTTTTGCAAACAATATGTTTAGGAAAAGAAAATAGATTTTTCTTAAATAATGAATTAAATTGTAAAAAATATAATAATGTACAGAAATATGATAATATGTTCAAAATAAAAATGATAAAAATAAATGAGTGGATTATCAAAACAGGATATTAAACATAATAGAAATTTTTTTTGAAAGTTATGGAAATTTTTTAAGAAAAGGTTAATGACAAAAGTTGAATTAATTACCTGTATGTTTGAATATTTGTTAGCACTTTTTCACTAAACAAGCTTTTTTAACAAAAATGATTTTGTGAGTTAATTTTCCACCGAATAATTAGATTTTGTAAATCAAAATTACTAAAAAACTTTGTCTTTTTTAAAATTATTATTTGAAAACACAAATAATATTGTTCTCTGGATGTTGCTCGATTGGTTTACGAAAATTAACTAAATGAAACTGGTGTGCCCTTTGTAACACGTGTAAACACTTGAACGAGAGATGTGAGATTGTATGTGTGTGTTTTTATAAAAACACACACATACAATCTCACATCTCTCGTTCAAGTGTTTACACGTGTTACAAAGGGCACACCAGTTTCATTTAGTTAATTTTCGTAAACCAATCGAACAACATCCAGAGAACAATATTATTTGTGTTTTCAAATAATAATTTTAAAAAAGACAAAGTTTTTTAGTAATTTTGATTTACAAAATCTAATTATTCGGTGGAAAATTAACTCACAAAATCATTTTTGTTAAAAAAGCTTGTTTAGTGAAAAAGTGCTAACAAATATTCAAACATACAGGTAATTAATTCAACTTTTGTCATTAACCTTTTCTTAAAAAATTTCCATAACTTTCAAAAAAATTTTCTATTATGTTTAATATCCTGTTTTGATAATCCACTCATTTATTTTTATCATTTTTATTTTGAACATATTATCATATTTCTGTACATTATTATATTTTTTACAATTTAATTCATTATTTAAGAAAAATCTATTTTCTTTTCCTAAACATATTGTTTGCAAAAATCTCATCAAGATCATGTTTCTTGACAGATGTCCTGAAGATGGAACGTACCTAGTTCCGAAACGTCGACAATAAACAAATAATTAAATAAAGAAATTGTTTTTTTAAAAACTTTTCTTGTTTTTTATTTTGTATTATTTTTGGATTCTTGTTCGAAACTCTACAAAATATACACAAATCCAAGACTCTACCATTCAATATATATATATATATATATATATATATATATATATATATATATATACATACATGTGTATGTTTATGTAGGTTTTTTTTTGTATAGCGAAGGAAATGCTTTTATGCATCCCAGACCGGTCTTCCGTCTGGGTATGTCGTACTCGATACCGCCCTGGTATAATACCGACTAAAACCTCCGCTTTGCCCCTGCCTCTGGTCCCCACGGAAACCGCCGTTAGGCATTACTTCGTGGGGGGAGGATCTAGAATGTTACAATTCTTAACTTGTTATAAACAATGTTATAATTATATTATATAATGTTATAATTATATTACATTATACTTATCTTTTAAATGGGCGAAGTCCCATTCGCCCTTTCTCTCTCTATAGAACGCAGCTCCATTAAAACGTCTCTCGCAAATCTGTCTATGGCGTTCCAAGCAGCTTCACTTGTCAGCATCACTTCAACAACATTACCTGGGGTAATTCTGCGTCCCAATGTCTCTTCCACGTCATCCCGTAGAGCACCAAATCGCGGACACACTTATAACAGCATCTTCGATTTCGCCCAAACAATATGGGCAATCCGGCGAGTTATCGTGCTTGAATCGGTGTAGGTAGGCTCGAAAACAGCCGTGCCCCGATAGCATTTGCGTAGTATAATAGTTTACTTCGCCGTGCTTGCGACTTAGCCAGACTTTGATGTTTAGGAATGAGGCGATGCGTCCATCTGCCCTTTACTGCGACATCCCACAGTTGCTGCCATCGGTCAATGCTGTTCTGCCGTTCTTCTAATCTCAGCTTTTCAGGACACAGTTGTTGATGTCTTCTATGGTAAATTGTCCGTCTTTCCTCTGCTAAGACTAAGAGAGACACAGTTCCCGAAATGACGCACACTGCTTCCGCCGATATTGTGCGAAATGCGCTAGCAATTCTTATAGCACTGAGACGATATAAGGGCCCTGCCATTCTCCTCGATTTTTGAGATTTAAGAGCATCAGCCCATATGGAGATACCATATGTCAGCACCGAAGTAATAACTGACGATAGTAATATCCTTCTGGTTTGTTTAGGATCTCCAATATTAGGCATCAGTCTAGCAAGTTTCGTCCTAACTATTGACGCCTTAGCACTAACGTGTTCCACCTGTTGATTGAAATTCAAACGAGCATCAAGCATTACGCCAAGGTAACAGATGTGAGGTTTTGACGTGATCTCATGATTTCCTATCTTTAGCTTGATGGTCTCAATTCTTTTCCTACTAGTGATAAGAACAGCTTCACTTTTATGTTGTGCTAATTGGAGATTCATTGTTCCCATCCACCGATTAATTTTTCCAAATGTAATATTGAATAGGCTTACGATGTCATCAATTTGTTTGGAGACAAACACTATGGCAACATCGTCTGCATATGCTACTAGTTTCACTCATTCTGGAATCTCTAGTCTCAAAAGGCCACCATACATAATATTCCACAGCAAAAGGCCTAGAACAGAGCCCTGCGGCACACCTCCTGTTATATTATATTCTTCTGTACCATCGCGTGAATGGTACATTAGAATTCTGTCTGTAAAGTAGCTTGCGACTATATTGCATAGGTATGCTGGCACGTTCTTGTCACGGAGTGCATTCATAATGCAATCCCAGTTTGCAGAATTGAAAGCATTTTTTATATCCAATGTAGCTACAAGGCAGTACTTTTTTGAACCCCCCTTCCATCTGGTTCCGGCAATTGCCTCCTTGGCGGTATTAACTACCAAGTTTATAGTATCGATAGTTGATCGTCCTTTGCGAAAACCATACTGATTGTCTGCTAGGATTGGATCAACTACTGCATCTATTCTTTGGTGAATTATTCTTTCAAGAATTTTACCCGCTGTATCCAGCATGCATATTGGACGGTAGGATGATGGTTCATCTGGTGGTTTTTTTCCTTTGGGAATAAGCACTAATCTTTGCTGTTTCCATTTTCGTGGAAAAACCCCCTTTTTCAGGCATGTATTATATACATTAAGAAACATTGTCGGAGATGTCATAATTTATGTTTTTAAGGCAATATTAGGAATTCCATCTAATCCCGGTGCCTTGCTATTTCCAACGCGATGACAAGCTTCCATCAGTTCTTGCAGTGTTATAAGTGGAATATTATTCTGTTCTACATGTGTTACCTGGTAGTTCAAATTAGGTTGTCGTGGAAACAAAGTAGTTACTATTTTATTCAATAGTCGTGGGCAAGTTGGTGAACGTATTGGCTGGCTTTTGAGGCGAGACATTGCAGTCTTATAAGGTCTTCCCCATGGATTTTCCTCGACTTCATCCAAAAGTTCTTTCCAGCACCTAACTTTACTATCTTTGATAGCTTTATTTAGTTGCCTACGTGCTTGTTTATATTTCACTACCAGTTGTGCAGAATTACTAAGACTATATCCACGCTGAGAGATCCTTCTTTTCTTTAGGCACTCTTTACGAAGAGAGCTAATTTCTTCAGTCCACCAGTGCACAGATTGTCTTTGATTTATGCCATGTTTACGAGTCATACTGATATCACATAGGTTTGCAATTTAAGGCAACTCTCATGGCGCTTTCATCAAAAGATTTTATTTTCCACCCAATGGCTTTAGATATTTTCGCATGTCTTCTAATGTTTCTATTTGTTGATATTTCCCAGATGATTGCATTGTGGTCACTAGCAGTGTAGATATCTAATACCTCCCAATTGCAAATTCCTCTGACGAGGCTATTGCTAACAAAAGTAAGGTCTATTATTGAGCTTGCATTGCCCTTTTCAAAGGTTGGTTTATCACCACTATTAAGTAAAACAACGTCAAGTGCATTGAAGGCCTCTAAAAGTGCTCTACCTCTTGCATTAGTCTTCCTACTTCCCCAGTCTACCGCCCATGCGTTAAAGTCACCGGCTATCGCTACGGGGTGGTGTCGTTTTGCATCCTCCACAAGACGATCTAAAAAATCGACAAAATCTGGCAAAGAAAGACTAGGTGGAGCGTAACAGCTATATAAATGTATGCCTTCTAATGATGCTGCGACAAATCCAGCGTTGCTATTGTTAACAACATTTTGGAAACAAAATTTGCCACAGGACCAAATAACGGCTTTGGTGGTACTGTCCGTTTCCCATGGCCAATCAGTTAGATGTTTGTAAGGTTCTGATAAGAGGGCAACATCAATTTTCATATCTCTTACCGTCTGCATAAGCAAGTCGTGTGCAGCCTCACAATGATTCATGTTTAGCTGTATTATCTTCATGCTTTTGCGTTCATTATTTTCTCTATGGCCTCCCTATATACAGGACATCTGTGAGTGCCGGCATGATGTACCACATTTTCAGAGTTTCCATTTTCAGCGCATAGTGCACATTTTGCTGCATTTATACAGTTGGCTATTTTGTGACCTTCTTGTCCACATCTAATGCATAGATTGGTCCGATTCACTTCGCTCTTGCACTGTGATCCATAATGTCCAAATAGCCAGCATTTAAAACATCGAATTGGTTTCTTGACGATTTTAATTCGACAGTTGACCCATCCAATTCGTATTTTGCTACTTGCTTTGAGCAGATCGTGTACAACTGCCGCTGGAAGAGCTACAGTAGCAATCTGGGTACCTCTATATGCCTTACGAAGCCTAATTACTTCTGCTGGTGTGTTGCAGGCTCCACCGGTTGCTTTTTGTAGTGCTATCTGGATATCAATTTTTGAGGTTTCATCATCAATATCCCTTATTTCTATAGTTTCTTGGTGCCCCTTATAAATAACTTCGGCCTCATCCTTTAACACACCTGCGATAATCTGTTGTAGTCCTTGGCCTTTGTCCGCACTTTTCTTAGAAATAGTTATCAACAAGTCTCCATTTCTGGTTTTGTTTATTTTGTCTACTGTCGTATTTACCTTGTCATCAGGGACATCATGCTTGATGCGACGTAATATTTCGGAATAATTAACTTTTTCGGTCGGCCGGATTAATAAGGCATTTGGTTTTGGAAAAATTCTATGATTTTTTATCATTTTATGGTTAGTGTCCTGTTCTGACAGATGTACCCTTGCTTCCTTTTTTTCTGTTTTCTCGGCTGAACTTTATGCCAGTCATTTACCTCGATTTCTTCTTTATTACATATTTCTATGATCGTCTGACGTCTTGGCAAACCATTTTTCTCATTAACCTGATTATTGCTTATATGTTGTGAGTTTCGGTTTCTTGTGGCTTTGCTTGTGTCCTGCCGTACACTTTTTTCTATAGGGGCTGTCTCACAACATTGCACTTCATTTATCATAACTTCCGTATCATCCGTGGTTCGGCCTTTTTCCTCTAACAATTGGTTGTCTAAATCAATAAATCTTTTAATTACGGCCGCTATGTTGCCTGTTTTTATTTGCACCTCTTTATGTATGTTTGACTTTGATTTGACAATCATATGCAGTTCATTCATCAGATTCTCAAGGCACTTCAATGACTCATTCCGTTGTAAAATGACATTTTCCGGAATTATATGTGACAGTTCAGCCACTGGTTCTACTTTACTAGTCATACCGTCGCATGAGCTGGTCAGCGGGTTTTGGGCTATATCTGATATACCTGGACATAGCGTTGTGTTCAAATTATTGTGTGATTCATTGATTGCATCACCAGCATTGTTTGACACTATGTCCCCTCTGATGGGGATCATTTTAACAAAAATTCTACCTGCACCCAGAAGCGAGGATCACTCAGCTCACTGACTTATTAGTAACTTTATGTTTATGTAGGTGTATGTGTATATATGTATGTACATGTATATGTATATATTAGAGATGGGTAACTCACTCCTGAGTTATCACTCCGATACAACTCCTCCCTCGGAGTGAATCCGAGTGGAGTTGTCTCGTCGGATTTGTCATATCCGACTTCCCTAAACTGGTACTAAATCTTTTTTTTTTTTTAATTTCAATAATTATTACAACTGTAAATTATTAACATCTAGTAATATTGATAAATAATAACATAAATTTAAATAAATAAAAGTGCAAAGGATAAAATTTACATGAAAATAATATCCGTAATATGATTTGATATAAAATATTTTTACCTTTGAACCCAATATTTTATATAGAGAAGATTGTACTTTTAAAAGACTTTTTTCTGAAATCAGTTTAATAATACTTGTATCTATAGTTCTTTTTCCAATTTCTGTCATTTTTTCCTAGTTTATATTAATTTCTCAATGCTCATTCTGTAGATCCACTGATGATGACATAAAATCCTATGTCGAAACGTTTGGAAAAAATTAAAGATTAACTTCTAAATCTTTGCCTTATATTTGATGTATTGCCCTTGAAGAATTTACTCATATTTCTCAACATCAAAACTAACTTCTTTAACATATATATATATATATATATATATATATATATATACAGTAGAACCTCGATTATCCGGACTAATTGCTGTCGATAGGCATCCGGATAATCGAAAATCCGGATAATCCCAATTATGAAGAATGATGTTTTGTTTATCAAAAATAACAAATACATAAATAGATATCAACAAAATTAAATCCACTACTTGCCACGAACGATTCATCGCCGACTAATTTTTCATCTAAGTAGCATTTTTAGCGCTCGAAATATTTCCCAGAATAATTTAATTAACAATTTCGTAAATCAACCCATACATTCAACACCGTTAGGACATTTTTCACCAAATGATGTCTTATGTGAAATAAAAAGATGAAAAACAGATCTTCGCCGGGTATGGACAAAATTACTCTAAAAATGATAAAAGAATTGCCTACAAAAGGTATTTTATATATAACAAATATTTTCAACGCCATCCTTCAATATAATTATTGGCCCACAGCGTGGAAGACTGCTGAAATTACAGCTTTTTCACAGAGCAAAGGTCCAGATATCGGTTGTTCTGTTGATCGTTTTTGTAAAAACCAACAATAAAAAGCTTCTTCTAGGAGTTCATTTTTCGGTCTCTTCATCATTTTCCGATTTTCATTACCCTCTTCACTATCTAACTTGTGCAAGTGTACGACAAAATAGAATCGGCATTCTTTTTAATATCGCTTATAGTGGATGTACCTACAACATACCTATCAGCTAACTTACGGCCGGTTTCGTCTTTTTTAATGATTCTATAATATTTATTTTATCTTTAAGGGATAACACCGCCCTCTTACGCTTTGGCATGTTTAAAAATGCATATATGAACGTCAAAACAGAGAATGTATTAATAATAATGCATATATAGAACACAGTCACAATTGCAAACGAAACTACATAAAGCGATAATGCCGCGCAGGGCAGCGAAACAGCGGCGCGGGCGGAATATGACCATATAAAGTTCCGACGCGATTATGTCCGGATAATCGCGAATCCGTATAACCGAGGTCCGGATAATCGAGGTTCTACTGTATATATATATAAATATATATATATATATATATATATATATATATATATATATGATTGATTTCTTGGAGGGCGTAACATCAAGTAAAAAATAAGTAAAGTAAAGATTTTTTTCAAAACATCTTTATTTTTCCATACGTTTCGACGTAAAATTCTACGGCATCTTCAGTGGTTCTACAATTTAAAAAAAGAAAAAAAAAACAGAAAGTAACGTTACAAATTGAATATACATAAGCAATAGTAAGAAGAAAAGTTTTAACTAAAGAGAATTGCATAAAACATTACTTACTTGAATTACTTATATTATCACTAACACATATTAATATAACTTGTAAAAATTAATAATTAGAGACAAGCATTAACTGTCAGTAATTTCTTTTTTTATAAAAAGAATAAAAGATAAAAAGTGATTAATAAATAAAATATTATACGTAATGCACGTGTATCCGAGGCCAGTGCCATACAGAATAATATTTTTGTAAGTGTCCGAGATGCGAAGTCAAAAATTTTAGAAAAAACAACCACATGTGCTCGTGTTTGACCCAACGTCTTGGCGCGCTGTGCAAGTGTGCGTTATAATGTTGTGCAAACTGTGGTGTTAGGTATTCGATATGAGTTGGGAAACATTATTTAGAACAAATTGGTAATTTTCGCAAATGAAGCTGGTGTCCGTACGTTTGTTTAAACAATAATTTCTATTCAAGAAAATATAGGCCGATTCTGAAAAACGCCTTTGTGAGACTTTCGACTCGCGATGAATAATACAAATACTCTATCGTTATACCAAGTAAATCGTCTAATTTAATTTTAAAAACGTCAAAAAAAACACTCATTTTCTTAAACTTTGATGAATTTTTAAAATTAACTACTTGTTGTAAGGCATTAATATTTCAGTAAGTTATACAAGGCCATGATATATATATATATATATATATATATATATATATATATATATATATAGCCGAAAAAGTTCCACAAGAACGGCTTGAATTTTTTTCTCAACAGTTAATTACAAGAAAACGGCTCGGTAGATTTTCACCTAATTGGTGATTTTTGAATTTTTAAAATAGATTCAGAATTGCGGGCTAAAACGGGGATGAAAATTTTTTCACTTTTCTGCTGTGTACGAAGAAACGGTTATGCCGATCATCGCACAAAATTGATAAACGCTATTCCTCAGCGAGATACATCGAATGGCTTTTAAATTTTTGAAATCGGTGCAACCGGTTTTTTCTTTGAGAAAACTTCGATTTACGGCAAAAAATCTGTTCACGCACCCGCACACACACACATACATTCTCCAAATTTGGTCTCATTCGATTCAGAATGGCTTGAAACGTCAAGAAAACATAAAATTAGCGATTCTGGAATTTAATTATAAATTAGTTAAGTGATTCAAAGTTTACCGGCTCAGCTATTCCATCGAGCATTAAAGGCTCAAAAAATTTTAATATTTATATTATGAATTATATTACTTACAGTGATGAAAATACCAAGCTCATCAGGTTCGCGTATTTCAAGAACAATCTCTCTAACTTCACTCGGATCTTTTACTTGAACTTCTGCAGCCGTCGGTTCGGAACGTACTGGATGTGCAGGCGTATTATTCATAATAAGATAATTCTGATTGCGACAAGCACGAACAACTGTCTTATGTCTTTGTATTAGAATTTCGGCCTCCAATTGTCTCCATAATTTATCACGCAAAGCACCTTTGATTTCACGTCCTAGCAGCTGTAACTGCTGAATTCTTCCAGCCAATTCTTTATCAAGATAGCGTGATGTCAGTCTGATCAAAACGGAAGAAAAAACGTAAAATTTATTATATTCAATTTTATAAGAATAAACTTGCAGTATTTGGATTTGATTATTGTAGTTACCTGGCCTCATATACTTCAGATTGAAGATTGATAATACAATTTCGTAAACTATCATTTTCTTTCTTCAAAATTTTAGACAGGGCTCGGGCTTGCGCAAACTGTTTGCTTTCTGTAAATTGTATTTATAATTACGCTGATATATATTCACATAATGTAAAGAACGCAGAACAGTTTTTTAATATTTCCGATAATAAAATATTTTATTTATAATTCGATGTTTGGGCCAAAAGTATGAAATACTGCAATCAAAACGGATTTGCCAATTATAAATGGAACACAATTAAAACATAACTACCTTTAAATTTTTTCCAAACCAGAAATGAAGCATATATGAATATAAAAAAACTGAAGTGTAAAAATAAGTTATTCTATTTAAAACAATGCAAATTAATGCAATTTCTGTTGAATTACTTCGAAGGTATTCATTTAGTGAGTTTATTTAGTGTTAATACCAATCGTAAAATTTCTCATAATTAGTTATTTTATACTACGGCACGACAATTTTAAAAATTAATATTGCAAATTGTCGAGGAACACGATAAAGTATAAGTTCACAAGAAGTAACAAAGAAACCAGAGGCACATTTGTTGGCATTTTAAATTTATGTGTGCTATTGTTTCGAGTAATGATGATGGTTCTTGTCAACTTGTATCATTTTAAAACTAGTAGATGTGAATGCGATGAAAGAAATTAAAATCCAAGTAAAAGCATCATTTTACCACAAAAAGTTTGTTGGTTGTTCAGTGGATTGATCCGTAACCGATCGGATATGTCTTTTAGGCTTTTTGCCTCACGAACATCTCTCGCAATCGTCTCAAGTTTATCTTGCAACAGTTCTTTTTCTGCTTGGCAACCTGAAAGCTCTTCCCGCAAATTCACAAGCTCGGCCTAAAAATATTATCCTTTTATTAAATTATGAACAAATAAGCATGTTATACCAAGAAAAACACTAAACGTATATAAATTTTAATTTTATAATATAATATAACATTATATACATATATATATATATATATATATATATATATATATATATATATGAAATTATTTTTTTGGCCAATACGTCGAATAAAAATATAAATAAAAAAATAATTGCTTTATTGGACCAGTTTCACATTACGTTTGTGTCATCTTTAGCAAGTTCTGTGAATATTTATATAAAATATTAGAGAGAATACAATAAATGTAACACTAATACAGTTCTGTGAATATTAATAATATATAAAATACTAGCTGACCCGGCAAACGTTGTTTTGCTAAGTAAGGTATATTCTAAACAATTTCTAGAGAATCAAAAATATTAATACTTCAAAGTGTATAACGATGCGTTGTTTGAACGCTATATACAATGCTGTATTATAAAAACAATAAACCCTATTAGTTTGTCTATATTTTGTCAATACAATTAAACTGGAAGATTTATACACTTTCTATAGAAAACATAGTATAATCCAACCCAAGTCTTTTTCTGGTCTTTCGACTTATTGATTACGTTTCAAGTTTTCCAGATTCCTTTTTGGATTCGGGATTTTGTGTATAATTGTAAATAATGCTTATACGAAATTTTCAAATTTTTGCGAGGAGAGATAAAAAATGAATTAAGTATTTCTTCTTTTATCCTGCTTTTTGAAAAGTTTCAAATAACATTCGATGAATTAAAGTAAATTTAATAAGTATATATGTAGAGCAGGGCGAGGCACGAAGGTCCAATTTGACTTTGAGCAAATATTAATGATATTGTATAAATCAAACCAATCATATCACAACAAATAACACATTTCAAACAAACAATTATCTGACTACGTTCAGCAAAACTGTCAGCTACTTCATCATTGTAGAAAGGTGCATTTTTGCTGTCTTTAAAAAATTTATTATCTAGACTTTTTTACCCTATAGGCGGAGTAACTTGTAACGGCCAGGTGGCAAACAGGTTTAATGTCTTATTTTAATTTTAAAGGTATTTTAAAAAACAATAACATTTTTAACTAATGCTAAAAAACTACCAACAGAAGAAAATACTTTTAATATGGATTTTCAAAGATTACCGTTTATGTCCCGATAGCAAAGTCATAAGAATCAAAGTTATAGCTGGTTATACATCTTTTCCCTCTACTTTCAAATATTGTTGTTAAACAATGCCTATCTTTACTGATTTTTGACACATCGATGGTGGACCTTTTTAACCCCGGACCTTCATATATTACAATCAATTCTGCGATAAATTCTGGGAAATTATAACTGGAAAAATGTTATTCGACAAAATGTCCATTTGATCGATACCAAATTTAGGTTCTGAATTTAAATAACATAAATAAAAAATAATATAACCTAGAAAATGTTTTATAAATACCAATGAGCATATAATTATACAAATGAGATATATTGACATATCAAAAAAGTTTATATTTTGAGTCTCTAGTAACACTTGCGGCCCGTTTACTAACGTTTTTGTATATAAATAAAACTACAAACAAAACTACTTACTACAAATTTATCATAATTAAATAATATTCGCGTAAAACATCATATTATACGTAATTGAACATCATCTGTCAAAAGCGTTTGACATTTCACGTAATTGCCACCGTCCATTGTTTTATTTAAATAACGCTTCTACAAAAATTTTCGAAATAAAAATGTAAAGTTTCTACGCGGATTTGAAATAATTTCTCACCTTTTGGACCTTCTCTGGATTGGCACGAATTTTTCAAAACTAAGACTGGCCAAATCAATTCAGCCGTTTTCGAGTATTACTTCGACATTTGAAAGAGCGCTCCATTTTTATATATAAGATTAGAGAGAATACAATAAATCTAACACTAATACAAAAATTACAAAATGACGTATTGGCCAAAAAAATAATGTCACATACATACATATAAAATTATATTTATATACTTATATATAAAATTCTTCTGTAACAATGTAAGTTTCATTATTCCTCCTAAACTATAATTCCGATTTTCATGAATCTTCCTAAAGTTTGTTCGGGAAATTTTCTAGAATGTTTTGATTCATAGAAATATAGTTAGATTGTAGAAATAAATAGAAAAAATTACAAAAAACCGCTTATCATTGTTTGCCCTTGAAAATATTTGAAGCTAGTTTGACATTAAAAACAATTGAAGACTGCCATTTGCCAAACATTTCTATTCACTTATTGGCTAAGGCAATATTAAAATATAATAAATTCAATATTATGAATAAGGAAAATGTAATGTCTATATTATTAATGCTGAAAAGCAACTGAGATGTGCCAAAAATTAAATTAATATAAGATGCAAATAATATAACATGCGCCTGACAGTCGGCGCATGCGTCTGACGCGCACGGCGAATCGTGTTCTCAACGAACGCGTGGTTTGCTTTTGCTTGCAATAATTTTGTCTGCGCACTTTGCGAACAGATTCGCCGTACGAATTCGTGCAAAGGAAACGAGCCATAAGTGATTGCGCTCAAAAATATTCAATTTGCAGTCGTTTTGCCTTACTATACTAAGTCACAATACAAAAAAAATATTTAGAAGTTTCATTGTGTCAAAAATTCATATGTTTGTCATTGGGTACGGTCTGAACTTTTTTTACTGTTTTCCATTTCAGTTTGGAATTTTGGAATAATGGGATGAACAAAGGTTCATCTTACTCTTCAAAAGTGAAAACAATTTAGACTCCTTTACCACTTCTCGGGTGGATGACATTTCTTTTCAGTGGTGTAATTTTACTTTTTTTAAAATAACGTTGGGTATCGATAAAAGAACTAATTATAAGAGAAAAATGTTTGATAATGTTTTTCAAAAAAGCAAATACTTTTCAAGTTACTGGCTACTGAAAATATGTTTCTTTTTTGCGTTTTTCATCATTTTTTGCTAATATCTTCAAAAATATACATTTTAACGAAAATCGTGTAATGAACAAAATTATATCAATTAAAATCTTAATAAATCGCTATTTTATAGTGTTTTAGGAACATTATTAGGCTAGATATGAAAATGGATTTTTATTGTGCTCAAAATAAGCTTTAAAATGAGTACTTCTGCGTGTAAAATGAGTAAACTATCATGCAAATAAAAGACGCATATAATGTTTTTTCATTTAAATCAAATAGTTTTTCAGTGCCATTTCCACCAAATTTAAAAATAATCGTATTCCATCTAGAATTAACTTGGTTTAAGAGATCTTGATGGATTCTAGAAAATACTACAACTTTAGTACAAACGATTTTCAAAAAACTCATGATTTCATGAAAAAAAAAACATTAAAAAAACATCCAATTTCTCATTTTAATATCTCTGAAAAAATACGTATAAAAGTTTATATATATATATATATATATATATATATATATATATATATATGTATATATATATGAAAATTCGAGGTATTTGACTGACTAATTATTGTTGTTTATTATTTTCCCATTACACAAATATTGATAGAGATATTAATTAAGGAGTGCGCGGCTGTCCAGCCAAGGTCTTTCGAGCCCTTTAACCCTTCGCCGTTTCACAATAAGAGAAGTTACGGTAAAATTTATGATAGAGAAAGTTGTAGCTCATTTAATCACCTTTAAAATAGTGTATTACAAGTTCTGATAAAAGAGTAATAATCCAATTAATGCTGTGGATGGTGACGGAGTGCAAATTGTTAAAAATATTGAACTTAAGATAAAGATTAGCCTATTTCCAAAATATCAAGTAAATTGGAGCACAGTATAAAAATTCACAGAGCAATAATTTTGTTGATCGTAAGTTGAATAGAGCACATGTGAACAGGATTTGACAAATTAATTTACTTCAAATATAAACTTAAGCAATAAGGTATATTGATTTATTGGAGAAAAAAATGTAATTTAGATATTAAAATTTCTAAAAGCCAGTTAAAATATGGTACGAAGTTATAAAAATTATAGGCAACATTATTGAAGCAATTATTTTGGGTAGAAAAATAAAAGGTGATATTGCACCTTTGCGCAAATTCTATATATTAATTCTTTCTGAATTTGTTGTACTTTTTAAAAGATTTCAATTTTCAGCACGTGTGTCTTATGCTATGACCATAAATCACAAAGGCAGACGATCATTTTTAGTGTGATAAATTTGGAAAATCAATGTTTTAGTCGTGAATAAACAAAAAATCATTCATTTATACATCCACATCTACAGGTATGACTGAAAATACTATATAACCCTTAAATGCAATAAAATAATCGCAATGTATAATTTTTAATATACAATTTTCATGAACATTTTTTAATATTTGTTAAATGAATAATTAAAGTGTTAACTGTGGGAATTGAGAACAATCATTTTATTTGAAACAGTTCTACATCGAACATCACTCATATATTGGTGTAAATAGTAATTCAAAAAACAGTAATTATTATTTTTAACTAAGCAGTAAATATTAGTATAAAATATTGAAAAATTGTAGACGTGGGTACAGAACAACGTCTGTCGGGTCTGGATTGCTGGAACTTCCCGTACCGTAACAAAATGATCGAGGAATATTAAATGTTTTAAAATAGATTATTATAAATATTGTAACATTGTCGAATATTTATAAGAATTATATAAACTAAATTGGAAAGTTAAAATTATTTGCTTAAAGTATATCAGAACAGAATTAAAATAAAAATCTGAATTATTTTCGATATACAAAATAAAATTTTTTTGGAAAAAGAAATAAAAAAAAAAATTGATGCAAATTTTTTTTTCCAAAGTCAATTATTTTGTTAAAACAAGCAGAAAGTTATTGAAATAATTCAAATCGGACGCTTAGTTCTCTCAAAAACTGCCATTTTTTGCAAATTTAGCTCTGTACCTCCGAAACCGCTGGACATGCCTTTGCCAAAAACTAATCACCTCTTCTCCCTGTCATTACAAATTGAATGTTTTTGGGATCATTCGAATCGGATGCTCTGATCTGTCAAAAACTCGATTTCGATTTTCTGCACTCTTTGCTCCGTATCTCCTAATCGGCTGGATCTGCCTTTGCCAAAAACTAATCAGCACATCTCCCTATCAATAGTAATCGAAGGTTTTTTGAACCATTCAAATAGGTTGATCCGTGCGCCTGAAAATGTGCACGAAAAATTGTATCCATACATACATACACACTCACACACACTTTTTACTGAGGTGTGCCAAAATGTACAGAAACCTTCAAAACGTCGAGATTTGTAAAAATTTTCAATTTCGATTTTTGGCCCATTACAATAACTTACCCTATGGGAAGTTAATAAAGTATTAAAAAACTTTTATTTATTCGTTTCGACACCAGATGCGTGTCATCATTCAGCAACTACAATAAATTTGGAAATTTTTACTAATAATAACAACCATTATAAAATAATTATAAACATAGAGCAACATTATACATACCACCAGGACAAAAACACTCAAAAAAATATTTTTTTAAAAAATTAAACTTGTAACATATTAGAAAAGGACATTTTTTTGGAAAAATAAAAGTTTTTGAATACTTTATTACTTTTGTATTTCGACGAATGGGCCGCTAGTTACTTTAAAATATGTTTCAACGTCGAAAAAACTATCAAGATATATATATAGGGAGATATTTGACAACCTAATATATATATATATATATATATATATATATATATATATATATATATATATATATACATATATATACTAGCAAACCCGACGAACTCCGTTTCGCCACCAGATGGTTTCGTGAGAAAGATAAAGAAATTTTTTGTTTGTTTTATATTTGAGAAGGAACAATTTGATTTTATTGCACAACAGTAATGAATTTATTTCGATTACAAAAATAAAGTGTTTTTTAGTTGAACTTCTCTAAGTAAATGAAAGTGAATCCGCATACTATCCGTTTCATGGAAGTGATCTTTGGTAAACCACATTTTTTGTTTTTTGGTCTGACGTTAACACAAACAAAGCGGATGGTTTTCCAACTCGTGAACAACCAACGTATAATTGCCTATGTGAAAAACAATGATTTTCTAAATAATCTATTTGAAATTTATCCCGCAAACACTAAGCGATTGGCCTTGCGACTTGTTATTGCGAACGCAAGACGAACTGGAAATTGCAATCGTTCGAAGTCAAACCAAATTGCAATTTTTAATTGAATGGTGAAATTCAGTGCGTGTACATCATTATACTTTGCGGCAAGAATTGTTTGTTGACTTAACCAAGCATAATTCTGATAATTCTCACTAATGTCATTACTCGAATTTTTAATTACGGTGCGTGAGGTTCCAGCAATTTGCATTAAGGCACGATGACATGCACTACTAATTTTCTTAGCTATAAACCTTGCGGAGCTCGAGACCTTTCCAACGAATGCAAAATTGTCGAAATTGGTTCGTGCGTTTTGGAGTTATTTCGTCAAGAAGGAAAACCCTACTTATTTTTATATATATATAGAAGATATTCTATTTAAAATTATTTAAAACAATTGTTGATTATTTTCATTACTCGAATTTTTAATTACGGTGCGTGAAGTTTCAGTAATTTGCATTAAGGCACGATGCCATGCACCACTAATTTTCTTAGCTATAAACCTTGCGGAGCTCGAGACCTTTCCAACAAATGCAAAATTGTCGAAATCGTCTATATATAAGTGTCGTGTAAAATATTTGTGTCGGTTCTCAGATTTATGCTATTGTTAGTCCGAACTATTAACATTGATTCTGCCATGCTCCGTTTAGATAAGTCTTTTTAAATAAGTCATGGCAGAATCAATGTTAATAGTTCGGACTAATAATAATATAATTTAGTGTTCAATCAATTTTACATCATATTTAATGTTTCCTGTTTTTCCTGGTTTGGTATGTATAATTTCTTCCTTTTATATATTTATATTTACTATCATCTGTGTATTTATGTTAAATGTTTTTTTAGATTACTGAATGATTACGCACATCTAGTGTCGAAACGTATAATGAATAAATAATTTTGTTATTTAATCTTTTTTTAATTCGACGGTTGGGCTGCAAAAATATTACAAATATGTATCAACGTCGACAAAACTATCATCATATATATATATATATATATATATATATATATATATATATATATATAATAGAGATGGGTAACTCACTCCGGAGTTATCACTCCGATACAACTCCTCCCTCGAAGTGAATCCGAGTGGAGTAGTCTCAAAGGTTTTGTCATATCCGACTTTCCTAAACTGGTACTATATCTGTTAACATGTGCAGATATTTGCTAGAGATTTTTTACTAATACAAAATTTGGATCGAAAGAAGTGGTCTTTTTCTCGTCTCACAGCCAGTTTTAGGAATTTCCAGGTATATAATGTCTCAAAATAATGCTATTTTGTATTTTATATTCTGTATACGATAATGTTTGTTCGTAAATTAGCTCTTCCAATGGTATGCAACCAGCTTAAAAATAATTAGTATTATAACTTTTACACAATTATGATTTTATAATTGTGTAAAAGTAATAGTATGCTAATCAAACTACCTGATGTATAATTAATTCTCGAGAAGGAAATAATAAAAGAATGTGAGGTATTATTATTTTGTAAAAAATATTATAAACAAAGATTTGTTCTTATTTCATATATAAGGTTCACTGCATTATCTTATATATAAAAATATATAAAAATGGAGCTCTCTTTCAAATGTCCAAGTAAAACTCGAAAACGGCTGAATCGATTTGGCCACTCTTAGTCTTGAAAAATTCGTGCCAATCCAGAGAAATTCCAAAAGGTGAGAAATTATTTCAAATCCGCGTAAAAACTTTACATTTTTAATTTGAAAATTTTTGTTGAAGCGTAATTTAAATAAAACAATGGACGGTGGCTGATACGTGAAATGTCAAACGTTTTTGACAGATAATGTTCAATTACGTTTATTAGGATGATTTACGTGAATATTATTTAATTATGATTAAATTGTAGTGAGTAGATTTATTCGTAGTTTTATTTATATACTATTTATATATTATATATTATTATAAACGTTAGTAAACGGACCGCAAGTGTTGCTAGAGACTCAAAATATCAACTTTTTGGCATATTTTTCTCAAACACGGTGCTCTGAAAAATCTCATTTGTATAATTATATACTCATTGGTATTTATAAAACATTTTCTAGGTTATATTATTTTTTATTTATTTTATTTAAACTCAGAACCTAAATTTGGTATCGATCAGATGGACATTTTGTCGAATAACATTTTCCCAGTTATAATTTCCCAAAATTTTTCGAAGAATAGATAGTAATATATGAAGGTCCGGAGTTAAAAAGGTCCACCACCGATGTGTCAAAAATCAGTAAAGTTAAGCATTGTTTAACAATATTTGAAAGTTGAGGAAAAAAGATGTATAACCAGCTATAAAATTGATGTGAAAACGGTAATCTTTGAAAATCCATAATAAAAGTATTTTCTTCCGTTGTTAGTTTTTTAGCATTAGTTAAAAATGTAATTATTTTGTAAAATACCTTTAAAATTATGGAAAGGCTTTAAACCTTTTTGCCACCTGCACGTTTCAAGTTACCCCGTCTATAGGGTAAAAAAGTCTAGATAACAAATTGTTAAAAGACATCAAAAAAGCACATTTCTACAATGATGAAGTAGATGGCAGTTTACTGAACGTAGTTAGATAATTGCTCGTTTGGTATGTGTTATTTGTTGTGATATAATTGTTATGGTTTTCACAATATAGTTTATATTTGCTCAAAGTCAAATTGGACCTTTGTGCCTCGCCCTGAAGCGTAATTTAAATAAAACAATGGACAGTGGCTGATACGTGAAATGTCAAACGTTTTTGACAGATTATGTTCAATTACGTTTATTAGGATGATTTACGTGAATATTATTTAATTATGATTAAATTGTAGTGAGTAGATTTATTCGTAGTTTTATTTATATACTATTTATATATTATATATTATTATAAACGTTAGTAAACGGACCGCAAGTGTTGCTAGAGACTCAAAATATCAACTTTTTTGAAATGTTAATATGAAAATGCACTTTTTTGGCATATTTTTCTGAAACACGGTGCTCTGAAAAATCTCATTTGTATAATTATATACTCATTGGTATTTATAAAACATTTTCTAGGTTATATTATTTTTTATGTATGTTATTTAAATTCAGAACTTAAATTTGGTATCGATCAAATGGACATTTTGTCGAATAACATTTTCCCAGTTATAATTTCCCAAAATTTTTCGAAGAATAGATAGTAATATATGAGGGTCTGGAGTTAAAAAGGTCCACCACCGATTTGTCAAAAATCAGTAAAGTTAAGCATTGTTTAACAATATTTGAAAGTTGAGGAAAAAAGATGTATAACCAGCTATAAAATTGATGTGAAAACGGTAATCTTTGAAAATCCATAATAAAAGTATTTTCTTCCGTTGTTAGTTTTTTAGCATTAGTTAAAAATGTAATTATTTTGTAAAATATCTTTAAAATTATGGAAAGGCTTTAAACCTTTTTGCCACCTGCACGTTTCAAGTTACCCCGTCTATAGGGTAAACAAGTCTAGATAACAAATTGTTAAAAGACATCAAAAAAGCACATTTCTACAATGATGAAGTAGGTGGCAGTTTACTGAACGTAGTCAGATAATTGCTCGTTTGGTATGTGTTATTTGTTGTGATATAATTGTTATGGTTTTCACAATATAGTTTATATTTGCTCAAAGTCAAATTGGACCTTTGTGCCTCGCCCTGAAGCGTAATTTAAATAAAACAATGGACAGTGGCTGATACGTGAAATGTCAAACGTTTTTGACAGATGATGTTCAATTACGTTTATTAGGATGATTTACGTGAATATTATTTAATTATGATTAAATTGTAGTGAGTAGATTTGTTCGTAGTTTTATTTATATACTATTTATATATTATATATTATTATAAACGTTAGTAAACGGACCGCAAGTGTTGCTAAAGACTCAAAATATCAACTTTTTTGAAATGTTAATATGAAAATGCACTTTTTGGCATATTTTTCTCAAACACGGTGCTCTGAAAAATCTCATTTGTATAATTATATACTCATTGGTATTTATAAAACATTTTCTAGGTTATATTATTTTTTATTTATGTTATTTAAATTCAGAACTTAAATTTGGTATCGATCAAATGGACATTTTGTCGAATAACATTTTCCCAGTTATAATTTCCCAAAATTTTTCGAAGAATAGATAGTAATATATGAGGGTCCGGAGTTAAAAAGGTCCACCACCGATGTGTCAAAAATCAGTAAAGTTAAGCATTGTTTAACAATATTTGAAAGTTGAGGAAAAAAGATGTATAACCAGCTATAAAATTGATGTGAAAACGGTAATCTTTGAAAATCCATAATAAAAGTATTTTCTTCCGTTGTTAGTTTTTTAGCATTAATTAAAAATGTAATTATTTTGTAAAATACCTTTAAAATTATGGAAAGGCTTTAAACCTTTTTGCCACCTGCACGTTTCAAGTTACCCCGTCTATAGGGTAAAAAAGTCTAGATAACAAATTGTTAAAAGACATCAAAAAAGCACATTTCTACAATGATGAAGTAGATGGCAGTTTACTGAACGTAGTCAGATAATTGCTCGTTTGGTATGTGTTATTTGTTGTGATATAATTGTTATGGTTTTCACAATATAGTTTATATTTGCTCAAAGTCAAATTGGACCTTTGTGCCTCGCCCTGCTCTACATATATACTTTTTATTAAATTTATTTTAATCCATCGAATGTTACTTGAAACTTTTCAAAGAGCAGGTCAAAGAAGAAATACTTAATTTATTTTCTATTTCTCCTCGCAAAAATTTGAAAATTTTTGTATAAGCTCAGTAGTATTATTTACAATTACACACAAAATCCAGAATCCAAAAAGAATCTGAAAAACTTGAAACGTAATCAATAAGTCGAAAGACCAAAAAATACTAGGGTTGGATTATACTATGTTTTCTATAGAAAGTGTATAAATCTTCCAGTTTAATTGTATTGACAAAATATAGACAAACTTGATGATGATGATAAATTTTATATTTCTATCAATATATATTACAAAGTCCAGTATCATATTTTATGCATTACTACCTAATAGGTATTTTTGCAATTTATGTATGGTATTTAAGGAAATTTTAATAATCTAGTTACATATCAATATCAATAATGTTGACAATAAGTGAAAAAAAAGGAAAACAAAAAAAACACTATTCGTTCAATTATAACTTACAACTAAGATAACACTAAAGCTTAATACTAACTAAAATATATTATTATGAATAAGTGTAACTATATCTTTTCCAAATACTACTGCTCTATCAGGTGGTTTGGCAAAGCGTATTTGCCATACCATATCATGTCTGATGTGATTCTTCCTAGGCTTTTTATGATTGGATTTGGACTATGTTTGCAATTTTCGAAGAATTTCGCCGTCATGTTGAGTATGGTCTCTTTAAAAGGTTGCAGATTGGACTTTTCATGAAGATACTTATTAGATTTGTAGTGTTTCGTAATTGGATCTCTCTGCTCATTTAGTATTAATCGTAATACTTTATTTTGTAATATTTGCATTTTATGAATATTACTTTTACATGTAGTGACCCAAATTTGTGCCGCATAGGTGATTATTGGTCTTATTAATGTGAGATATATTGTCCTCTTATATTTTGAGTTCAGAACACTGTTTCGATGTAGTACTGATTTTAGTGCGTTCATTGCCCCGTATGCACTACTTAATTTATTTTTAATGTGTTTTGTGAAGGTTAATTTTTGGTCCAGTGTGACACCCAAGTATTTGACACTGTTTTTCCATTCGATTGGTATATTTGTTACTTGTAAATTGTAATATGGAATACTTCTTTTATTACATTTAGAGAGAATTATTGCCTCGGATTTTTGGGCATTAATTTTAAGGCGCCACAATTTCGTGTAGTTTATGATCTCGTTTATATGTTGTTGAATTCTCTCTATTATTAAAGTAACTGATCTTGATGAGCTTAGGATTGCCGTGTCGTCTGCAAATATCAGCATGTCCGTTTTGGGGGAAACTGGAATATCATAAATATATAAGTTGAACAGTGTAGGTCCAAGTATAGATCCTTGAAGTACCCCTGCAGTAACCATTTTTTGATTTGAAAGTACATTACCAATTTTCACTTGAAAATTTCGATCACTGAGATATGATATGATAAATTTAATTATGTACTTTGGGAATTTTATATTTCTATCAATATATGTTACAAAGTCCAGTATCATATTTTATGCATTACTACCTAATAGGTATTTTTGCAATTTATGTATGGTATTTAAGGAAATTTTAATAATCTAGTTACATATCAATATCAATTAACGTTGACAATAAGTGAAAAAAAAAGGAAAACAAAAAAAACACTATTCGTTCAATTATAACTTACAACTAAGATAACACTAAAGCTTAATACTAACTAAAATATATTATTATGAATAAGTGTAACTATATCTTTTCCAAATACTACTGCTCTATCAGGTGGTTTGGCAAAGCGTATTTGCCATACCATATCATGTCTGATGTGATTCTTCCTAGGCTTTTTATGATTGGATTTGGACTATGTTTGCAATTTTCGAAGAATTTCGCCGTCATGTTGAGTATGGTCTCTTTAAAAGGTTGCAGATTGGACTTTTCATGAAGATACTTATTAGATTCGTAGTGTTTCGTAATTGGATCTCTCTGCTCATTTAGTATTAATCGTAATACTTTATTTTGTAATATTTGCAGTTTATGAATATTACTTTTACATGTAGTGACCCAAATTTGTGCCGCATAGGTGATTATTGGTCTTATTAATGTGAGATATATTGTCCTCTTATTTTTTGAGTTCAGAACACTGTTTCGATGTAGTAGTGATTTTAGTGCGTTCATTGCCCCGTATGCACTACTTAATTTATTTTTAATGTGTTTTGTGAAGGTTAATTTTTGGTCCAGTGTGACACCCAAGTATTTGACACTGTTTTTCCATTCGATTGGTATATTTGTTACTTGTAAATTGTTATATGGAATACTTCTTTTATTACATTTAGAGAGAATTATTGCCTCGGATTTTTGGGCATTAATTTTAAGGCGCCACAATTTCGTGTAGTTTATGATCTCGTTTATATGTTGTTGAATTCTCTCTATTATTAAAGTAACTGATCTTGATGAGCTTAGGATTGCCGTGTCGTCTGCAAATATCAGCATGTCCGTTTTGGGGGAAACTGGAATATCATAAATATATAAGTTGAACAGTGTAGGTCCAAGTATAGATCCTTGAGGTACCCCTGCAGTAACCATTTTTGGATTTGAAAGTACATTACCAATTTTCACTTGAAAATTTCGATCACTGAGATATGATATGATAAATTTAATTATGTACTTTGGGAATTTTAAAATAATTAGTTTATAGATTAATCCTGTGCTCCAAATTGTGTCAAAAGCTTTCTCAATGTCAAGTAACACTAGTCCTGTATGATTACGTTTGTTAAAGTTAGTAATGGCTTTTTCTACCAGCACAGATAGTGGATGCATTGTAGAATGTCCTTTTTTAAACCCAAATTAAAAGTTTGGTATAATATTTAATTTTTCTATATGTTTGTTGACCCTGGTTTGTACGACCTTTTCTGCCACTTTACTCATTGTGTTGAGTAGTGCAATTGGACGATAGTTTGCTGGTATATTGTTTATTTTACCGGGTTTGTGTAATGGCATCATGATTGAACTCTTCTATTGAGCTGGAAAATAGCCCAAAATCAGTATTTGATTTATTACTCTTGTTAGAAGTATCAACGCTTTATGCGGCAAGTTTTTAATTATGATGTTTTGCAACCCATCGGGACCTGGAGCTTTATTGTTTTTGAGAGTTTTTAATGTGTCTATTATTTCCTTGACAGTAACAATTTTAGTCTTTGATCTACAGTGAGCAGTTTTAGAGATGAATGATTGTACTACATTTTCTACTTTCTGGGAAAATAAGGTGTTTTGACTGTCGGAATTTAATCGATAATTATTTTCAAATTGTATAGCTAGTGCTTCGGCTTTCTGAATTTCTGTCGAGGCCATCCCCGTATCGCAAACTAGGGCAGGTATTTGTGGAAGTCGCTTTGTGATGCGCTTTATAGTTGGCCAAATATTATTCGGATATGTGTTAATTTTGTTCAATTTATCAGTTCAGCATTTGTTACGATATTCCCATATTTCTACTTGTATTATTTTTGTTAGTTTATTTACATGGGATTTCAGGTGTTGATTACCGGAAACTTGCCTAAGTTTTTTGACTTGATTTTTGAATTTTATTTTATTTATTATGTCTTGTGGTAAGCTGTCAGCAGTATATTGTTGTGGATTTCTAGAAGAAATAGTTAATTTAATAGCGTAATTTATCGTGCTTGTTAAGTGTTCAATTGCTCTATCTAGATCTTCTTTTTCAATTATTTGCATTCTATGATTGATATTTAAGTTTATTAATTTTTTAAATAGTATCCAATTGGCTTCTGCGTAGTTTAAGTACTTTGTATTGTCAGACTCATAGATGGTTAATTTTCTATTTATTTGTATGAATACTGGATTATGATCCGAGTTTAAATATGGCAGAGATGTCGGTTGAGTTGTTATATGTACATTTTTTGTTAAAGCCAGGTCAATAGTACTATTGTTATGATGCACACATTGAGAAAATCTAGTTGGAGTATCTGGGTAATGCAGCTGAACATTGTTCACTGTATTATTAATATATTTGTATAGTTTTTTACCACTGTTATTATTTCCTCTGCATTTCCACATTGCATGTTGAGCGTTGAAGTCACCAGCTATAAGCACTTTATTGCTAACATTAATGAGTGATTTGATGTCACGTAGTAATAATTTGTTGCACGGAACATAAATAGATATTATTGTCAGTTTAGAATTTTGAGTAAATATATTCATGGCAGTCGCTTCAGTGTACTTCAGTTCTGGTAAGTTGAGTTGCTCATGCTTAATGCAACGCCTGACAAGAATGGCTGTACCTCCCCATGAAGAGTTTTCTCTATCTGTTCTATACACTTTGTAATTTTTAATATAAAAAGTATCTTTCTTTTGTAAATGTGTCTCATTTAAAAGGACTATATCAATGTTCTTAGTTTCAAGTAATTCAATAAGTTCAGCTCGATTTTTCTTGATGCCATTTGCATTAAAGTAAATTACATTAATGTTATAGGTTTGGTTCAAGGCCATAATTTTAATGAGTCAAGTATTAAATGATATTTTTCACCATAGGTCTTTGCTGTCTTGAGAGCTGTAGATAATGTGTATAATTCCTTAAATATTGTTGCCACTTCTGGATCTTCAAATGCTGATTTTATATGTTTCGCTGCATTTAAAATCCCTTCTGTCGTGCTAAAATCCGGTTCTGCCAAAGAGTTTACAGCTGGATTTTGGGGTCTGGATTTGCATTGTTCTTTTGCCTCTGAGATGACAGCAGAATATGTCCTCGACGCATAAGGTGAATTTGCAAATTTATTCTTCTTTTGCTCCTTGTACTTGAGCAAGTATTCACAACGCGAAAAGTTCGCAGGGTGTTTTTCTCTACAGTTGATGCACTCTGCTGGTTCATTGCTAGTTTTTTTACACTGTCCTGGTAAGTGGTCATCAGTACATTTTACGCATCTGTATTTCAAGTTACAGTTGTAAGAGGTGTGACCTACTGTTTGGCACTTTCTGCATTGTTTAACATCTGGTGGTTTATAGTTCTCCCATTTAAAAAGATGGCCGTTGATGTTGTTCATCTTTTTTAGATTATTCATATGCTGACTGTTATCCAGTATTATTATGTAGATAGGTAGTTTTATTGTGTGTCCATCCGAATGTTTTTTCTTGAGTTGAATAACTTTTTTAACTAGTATGTTGTTTTCGATGAGATAGTCATGAACTTCCGCATCTGTAATGTGTGGGTTCAGTCCAGTAATAGTAATTTTTTTTAGAGAAATTGTTACTGGTGGAGTAAGGAGTATAAAATTGAAGTTTTAATTCTTTAAGTTTTGTTTTTAATAATTTCATGATCTTTTATATTGGTAGTATAAAGTTTATGTCTGTATGGATTAATGTATTCAAGAGTAAATGATATTTTAGTAGCGTCTTTTACGTACTTAATAGTTTTAAGATCAATTGTGCTTCTGATAATGATAGGTGGAATTTTTGTAGAAACTTTTTTGATGGGAGCCTCTTCATTACTGTCAATATTGTTTGAATTTCTCCTTCGTTTTTTGTTTGTCACTGTTTGAAAATCGTCCATGTCCATGTCATCTCTGTCTGTTAAGGATTCGAAACTATTTGAACAAGAAATAGTACTTGTGGTTTCTTCCATTGTGTTTTGGGTAGGATCTACATTATTTAAATTTATTTCTAAAGATTTCCTGGGAATATCCCTAGGTAAATCTTTGTTACCTTCTGTTCTTCCTGCAGCTGAATCCAGTATCGTAAATTGACCTTGGTATAAGTTTCTCAATTGCTGCTTTAACACTAAAGACTTTTTATCACCACAATCTTCGGTTTTCCAAAGATCCTTCTTCTTCTTTTTGCCTTTCCACTTCGACATCAGCCACAATCCGGGAACATTTCGAGCACTTCAAATATCTTCTGCGCCAATCTCCAAGTGCCAGTTCTCTTCCCTGCCTGCCTAGTCCACACCAAGTATCTCTTCTCTTCACCAAAGTTCAGAGTCATCTACCGTGCCAGCTCAAGTTGAGTTCAGAGTCCCAGAGTCAGAGTCATATAGACAAACTAATAGGGTTTATTGTTTTTATAATACAGCATTGTATATAGCATTCAAACAATACATCCTTATATACTTAAAGTATTAATATTTTCGATTCTCTAGAAATTGTTTAGAATATACCTTAGCAAAACAACGTTTGCCGGGTCAGCTAGTCTTATATATAAAAATGGAGCTCTCGATTAAATGACCCGGTAAAACTCGAAAACGGCTAAACCGATTTAGCCAGTCTTAGTCTTGAAAAATTCGTTCTAATTAGTAGATTGTGGGAAAGGTGAGATATTATTTCAAAATCGCGTAGATACTTTACATTTTTAATTTGAAAATTTTTGTAGAAGCGTGATTTAAATAAAACAATGGACGGTAGCTAATACGTGAAATGTCAAACGTTTTTGACAGATGATGTTCAATTACGTTTAATAGGATGTTTTACGTGAACATTATTTAATTATGATTAAATTGCAGTAAGTAGTTTTGTTTGTAGTTATATTTATATACAAAAACGTTAGTAAACGGGCCGCAAGTGTTACTAGAGACTCAAAATATCAGCTTTTTTGAAATGTTAATATGAAAATGCACTTTTTGGCATATTTTTCTCAAACACGGTGCTCTGAAAGATCGCATTTGTATAATTATATACTCATTGGTATTTATAAAACATTTTCTAGGTTATATTATTTTTTATTTATGTTATTTAAATCCAGAACCTAAAGGGTCTGGGCGTGTTTCCATACAGAATTGGCCCCACCCTTGTATTTAAATGATTTTGATGCCATTTTATAGGTATTTTCGAGAAAATTCGAAATACCAAATTTCAAATCCGTAGCTCATCATTTGGCCGAGATGTCAGTGAAAACACTTGAAAATGGCCCCTTTTTTCGAACTAACTTTTTGTCGAAAATATGAGAGATATCGAAAAAATGTTAACGTCATTCTATTTATACTGGTCTTATTTATGTTGTTCATAACAAATAATGTGAAAAAATTATTTCTTAGTGCGTAAAAAGGTGAAAATGATTTTTCATTTTATATTTTCTACCAGTGCGGCTCTTTGGACTACTTTCATATTAGCATCATTCGAAAGCCTGTACATTTTTCTTCTGTTATTCAAAAATTCATTTCAATGTAAGTGGAACTTTGGGTGAAAAGTTGGAAAAACTGAAGCTAGTACACACGCTGCCGGTACAAGAACGCCCATATAAAGAGCGACGAGCAAGCATAATATAAGGATCGTCGTTATCGCACGTCTCAACAAAATCTGTATATATGGAAATATTTATTAAAATCCAAAATACATTTATATTTTGTATATAAGTTTATTCATTAGTCATAATAAAAAATCCAACGCGCCGAATAAAACAATAATTATTATTATTGATTATTTTTATTCGCCGTATAAGATTCTGACTAATATATTTTAATGTATGAAAAACTTAAGATTTCAATATTTTTCATATTTTAAAAGTATATTGAAAAATATATCTCTGTAAGCAATTTGTTTACATAAATTCTATAATTTCACAAATTGTAATTATTGTGGTTTACCATGGAGAATAGGTAAAATAGCAATTATTATTTTTTGAATCGATATTAGTTTTGCAAAAAATATATTTTCTTTTCTGCGCACTATTTATGACTTGACTGAAATTGCAATAATTTTACATTTTAGTGACAATTTTATCATAATATCGAAAAATTGCAAGTATTACAATAATATACATAGAAAGGGAATTAAATTGAGAAATCTGTGAATGATGCAGAATTGTATAGTAGTTACATAGAAAAAAAAATTATAATTGTTTCTACTATTCGCTGAAAAAATAATAGTTGTCATTTGAATAGCCATGGATAGCCTTAATAATTATAATTTTAACAACAGAGATATATTTTTTGTAATATACTTTTAATACTTCATATATTTTTAATACTTATATACTTGCGTTGAGTAGCTATGAAATGTATTCTGACATATATTTTTATCGATTTTTTATTTAATGATAACTATATAAAATATAATAACATTGCAAAAAATCAAAAAAGGTAATGAATTAAAATTAAAATACTTTTTATTGCCGACGTAAATATATGAAAAATATTGAAATCTTAAGTTTTTCATACATTGAAATATATTAGTCAGAATCTTATACGAGCAAATAGTCGCTCGATACACTGTCTTGTAATGGCTAACACAAAATGGTAATTTAGATTTCCATATTTTAAATTTTAAATTATAACACACAGATGATGAGACAAACCTAGTCTCGAAACGTTTGTGAAAATTATTATTTAATAAATTAGTGCAAAAAGGAGTGTTGTTTGTTCATATTTCCAAATTAATATCTATAATCCGTTGTATAAGAGCAATATTTGATTTACTTGAGCAGCCCCAAATCTGAAGACCATAAGTCCATAACGGTTTAATTATCATATTATAAATAAGGACCTCGTTTTCTAGAGATAATTTAGATCTTTGTCCAATGAGCCAGCCGAGTTCTTTAACTCGCGTTTTAATTTGCTTTACTTTAGTGCAAATGTGATATCGCCAGGTGAGTTTTTCGTCAAAGTGAATTCCAAGATATTTGAGGGTGCTGACTGTTGGAATTTGATTGCCATTTAAGAATACTGCAGGACACGATTGTTTGTTAAGAGTGAAAGTAATGTGGCTAGACTTAGACTCATTGATGCCTATGTTCCATAGTTTGGTCCAATCTTCAATCAAATTAAGATGATACTGCAGTTTTAAACAAGGATTGTCATCAGTGGATAAGATTGATATGTCGTCTGCAAAAGTGGAAATTATGGTAATAGACGTTGTAGGAATATCGCACGTGAACAAGGTGTATAGGACCCAACACACTTCCCTGCGGTACCCCTTACTTGATAGGAAATACGTCTGGCGACGAGGAATTAACCTTGATTATGAACTTTTTGTTGACAATATAAGATGTTAAGAGATTATGATATTTTACTGGTAAGTAGAGTCTAATTTTTGTGACAAGCCTGTCGTGGCACACTTTGTCGAATGCTTGTTTGACGTCCAAAAAGACGACGGTGCAATATTGTTTGGATTCGAATGCGTTATAAATATGACTGGCAATCCTGTGGCACTGCTGTATGGTTGAGTGCTCTTTACAAAATCCAAACTGATGATCAGGAAAGACATTCCTGAGTTCTTCCGGAGTCCTTCAGTCTAACAGGAGTTTTTTGTCGTAATAGGAGTAGGAGTAGCAAATTTTGAAGCATCATGTAGGAGAGTATTAAAGGAATCGATGGTGTTTTCGATATCAGCGGAATTTTTAACTTTGAGGTCAACGTTGTGTTTTACAAACTTCCGGTAGATGTCCCAGTTTGTTTTATGGTTGCAGATCCTAGAGAAGGGATTAGAAAGGCTTGCAGATGTGCTTATGCTGGCTATTACTGGACTATGGTCAGCTGACAAGTCATAGCTTGCTCGTACTTCCTTGTGATTGGAGCTTATACCTGATGAAACATAAAAGTCTAATAGATCTGATTTTTTGGCAGGATCGCTCGGCCAGTAGGTGGGGGAACCTGAAGAAAGAACACTATAAATATGTTTATATATTGTATCAAATAGCCGTTTTCCTTTAGGATTATTTAATCTTGAGCCCCAATTGACATGTTTGCTATTGTAGTCTCCGCCGGCGATGAAATGACTATCTAGTGTAGAGAAGAAATCTTGAAATTGTAAACTGGTTATATATTGTCCCTCGGCGGACAGTAAACTGCAGAAACACGTGAGTTGAATGAATTCATGTTTATTGAAATTGATGTAGCTTACAAAATTTCAGATTCGTATTTATCCAGCTCATAATGAAGAAGATTAGATTTTACAATAATGGCAGTCCCACCATGTGCGGTGCCATCGGGATGGTTAGTGAAGTATGTCTTGTAATTTGGTATATAAAAATTTGAATACTTGGTGAAGTGTGTTTCACTAATTAAAAAGATGTCGATATTGTTGTGCCTCAAAAATAATTCTACTTCGGCTTTGTGTTGATACAAGCCGTTAGCATTCCATAATCCTAAATTTAAGATATTAGACATTATTTAATTTTATTGATAAACGTTGATAAAATTTTGACAATCATGGTGTTTTGTTCCATTAACTGGCTAAACATATTTCTAAATTCGGTCAGGAAATCAGACATCGATGGAGTATTACTGTTATTAATGTGATTTTGATTGTTGTTAAATAGGTTTGATTCCGATTTTATTACCTGAGCATAAGACATATGCTGAGGGTTTGCGTACTGTAAAATTCTATTGTTGTGTAAGTTGGATTTGTACCGGTTTGCATTTGCTTGATCGTTATCTGCACCGACAAGGTGAAGGTAGTAAGAACACCTTTGTAGTTTGCGGTATGATTATCGCCGCAATAATAACAAAGAGGCGGGGCTTCAGGTGCTTTTGTACACTTTTTAGAATCATGATCAGAGCCGCATTTCACACATATGAATCTGCGGTATAATTATCGCCGCAATGATAGCAAATAGGCGGGGCTTCAGGTGCTTTTGTACACTTTTTAGAATCATGAATCATGTTGCAATATCGCTGGGTCTGGCCGTACATTTGGCACCTTACACACTGGGGTATATTTGATGATTTTATTGGGGGCTCAAAATGAATTATTTGGTTTAACATTTTATTCATTTTAAAAATTGACGAATTGCTGAAAACATGTTCAGCAGTTGTTTTGTTTTCGGGTGTATGATATTAGTAATATTTCTGACAGGATGACCTTCTTTTTCAATTGCGGCTTTGATGTCATTTTTATATGCAGCATAGTGCAGATATTTGAGTACAACTCTGTATGAGCGTTCCGCTTGTATCTGGTAGGTATGAAAAACAACATCTCTTTCGCGCAGAAATTTAACAAAATTGCGGTGGTCTTCTATTTCAAAAACGGGAGCACTATATTTGATAAAATGCACTGAATTCACAAGTAAAGTGACTTACTAGATCAAACACTACAATAACTGCAACTAAATAAATGCTGTTTATTATGCTCATTGATTGTACTCAGGTATTGTATAATCGATGTGTTCGCTTCAAGCGTCGAATGAAGAATGATGAGTATGGTAATATGATGCGCGATTTTGTTTTGATTAAATACGCATAAAACCGTACTATCTGATTTCAAGTTAGTCATTACGTTACGATAACGAGTGATGTCGTTCGTCACATAATAAACAGGTTTTATTCGATCGACATGTAGTCGTTATCTTATGACCCAAACAATTGTCGCATAAGTTTAATTTTTGAATCAGGGATCGCCGATCAGGTATACTCAATGTTAGAAATTTCAAACAAGTAAACACTCTGTGTTTGTTGTCGTATTTATTTTTCAACAAAAATGACCGGCTAATTTTAGTGTTTTTGTAATTTGGCTTCTCGTTTGCGAAATTATTGGTCATACCATATATTTGATTTTTTGCTTGTTGTGATTTTTGCAAAAACTGCAGGTCTTGATATTTGGGAAACTCTCCTTGATAAAAATGCTCGAATTTTTCTTGTAACAATGGATCAAGTTTCGAGAATGCTAGTGACGTTATTGAGAAATCATAGGCGTCGGGAATATTTAATTGGGAAAGCGCTTGCACCGCGGTATCGAATTTTTCAAGGAATAAATTTATTTGTCCAGAAGAAATGATTTTGAATGATAATAGCTGTTTGAAATAATTTGTGGCTAAGTAACGTTTATTTTTTTTTTTTTTTTTTGATGAGCGCTTCCCAAAAAATTTGATAATTATTAGAGATCGGTAGTATCGAATGAAATATTTTTAACACCGGACCCTATAACACCCCTTTTAAAAAAATGGAATTTTGATACATTATCTAACTCGGTATTTTCATGAATTAGTGAATTAAAAGTTTCATAGAATAATGGCCATTGTTGAATATCACCTGAGAATTTAGGTACTTCAATGGACGGTAAATGTTATTTGGGTACAATGTCTTTAGTTGAACTATGCACATTTTTATTATCTAACAATTTCTCAGTGTGTTTTATTTTGGTATAAATTGTTTCAAGTGCCTTTATTGCGGAATATTCCGGAATGTAACTAGGATTATCAGGGTCATTTATCATTTATCAATTGAATAAATTGTTCTCGAGCATTTTCCGTAATAAATAAATTTTCAAGAAATTGTGTCTTATTGGAAGGTTTATCAATTTGTTGCGATAGATCGTACGTTTCTTGAACAATTGAAAAGTACATCTCTCTCTTGGCGGTTAGACGTGCAATTTCTGCACCAATATCGAGTTTAGGCGCCATTATAAATTTTTGTTTTCGGAATACACCCAATTAATCCTAATAATAATTAGGATCCGGCTCGAAGAACCAAACGTTTAGATTGTGGGGTTTCTCAACCCCTTTCGAAGTATTTTATACTTCGAGGAATAATAAACAAAATTAAATGTTTCAGAAAACAAAAGCCAATTGAAAATGAAATATATAAATTAAAAATAAGGTTCTTCTTAAGCCGTGATGAATGATAAACTAAAATATATTCTATATAAATTTTATATAAATAAAAAAAGAAATAAGAACGAATATTCTTATTGAATGGGAATGTTATCTGTTTAGAAGTCCTAGCCGGCAGCTACTTGGTTGGGTCTGGAAACATCAGCGTAGTCGGTTGGAAATGTTGAAAAGGAATTCGAACACACTGATAACAAAAAATAACTAGTTGACTTGACATACAATAGAAATTTAAACCACTGATAACATTGAATTTATTGCAAACACTGAAAGGAACTGAATGTACTAATTGGAAGTAACTGAAATTAATGAATTGAACCGAATGAATGAAAACCACAGAATGAATTGACTCGAATCGAACTATTGCCTGCATCGGCCTTTTTATGGGTCGGAATTGTCCGATTGCATAAATTTAAAATGTGTTATCAGAGTAGAAAATCAAACCTTTTGCAGGTCCGACAACATATGCAGGTGCGGCGCAAACAACTATCAAACCCCATTTTCATATCTAGCCTAATATTGTTCCTAAACACCGATTGATTAAGATTTTAATTGATATAATTTTGTTCATTATATGATTTTCGTTAAAATTGACTTGAGTAAATATTTTGTATCCAATGTCAAACATATGAATTTTTGACACAATGAAACTTCTAGATAATTTTTTGAGAAAGTAAATTATTTTTGTATTTTGAATTAGTAAAGTAAGGCAAAACACGACTGCATTTAATAATAATCTGTCAAATTGAATTATAGGCTAAGTTTGATGTGTAATCACTGACGGACGCATGCGCAGACTGTATCACCTGTCAGACGCATGTTGACTGTAAATCTTATATTATTTTAATTTTGGCACATCTCAGCTGCTTTTCGGCAATAATAATGTTGACATTATAATTTCCTTATTTATGATCATAAATTTATTATATTTTAATATTGCCTTAGCCTATAAGTGAATAGAAATGTTTGGCAAATGACAGTCTTCATATGTTTTTAATGTGAAACTATGCCTTAAATACTTTGAAGGTCAAACAATGATAAGCGGTTTTATAATTTATAAATTATAATTTTTTCTATTTTTTTCTACAATCTAACTATATTTTTATGAATCACAAAATCCTAGGAAATTCCCTTAACAATCTTCACTAGAATTTATGAAAATCCGAATAATAGTTTAAGTGGATTAACCATTCATACATTGTTTGTTACAGAAGAATTTTATATATAAGATATATATATATATATATATATATATATATATATATATATATTAGAGCGGGTCGATTTGTATGAGTCAAAAAAGACGCTTAGGCACACCTGATTTTCGGATACTAGGAATCAAAATAAGATACTTTGCTGAAGAAACTATACCTCTAAAATGAATTCTGATGTCACATGCAATGACACAAAAATAAGGGTTGAATTTTGAAAAATTCCATTTTGACCCATTTAGAGAATCGCGTCCAAATGTATGACCAACCCCCACTAACTTTGGAAAGCAGATTCACCCATGCCCGTGGTTTATCCCCTAGAACCTCCCCTGAGCGGTTTTTCAACATTCAACCCTTATTTTTGGGTCAACGCACGGGACATCAGAATTCATTTCAAGAGGTATGGTTTCTTCAGCAAAGTATATTATTTTGATCCCTAGCGTCCGAAAATCATATGTGCCTAAGTGACCTCTAAATCGACCCGCTCTAATCTTATATATAAAATTCTTCTGTAACAATGTAAGTTTCATTAATCCTCCTAAACTATAATTCGGATTTTCATGAATCTTCCTGAAGTTTGTTCGGGAAATTTTCTAGAATGTTTTGATTCATAGAAATATAGTTAGATTGTAGAAATAAATGGAAAAAAATACAAAGAACCGCTTATCATTGTTGACCTTTAAAATATTTAAGGCATGGTTTGACATTAAAAACAAATGACAACTGTCATTTGCCAAACATTTCTATTCACTTATAGGCTAAGGCAATATTAAAATATAATAAATTCATGATTATGAGTAAGGAAAATGTAATGTCTACATCATTAATGCCGAAAAGCAGCTGAAATGTGCCAAAAATTAAATTAATATAAGATGCAAATAATACAACATGCGTCTGACAAGCACGGCGAATCGTGTTCTCGACGTACGCGTAGTTCGTGGTTTGCTTTTGCTTGCAATAATTTTGTTTGCGCACTTTGCGAACAGATTCGCCGTACGAATTCGTGTAAAGGAGACGAGCCATAAGTGATTGCGCTCAAAAATATTCAATTTGCGGTCGTTTTGCTTTACAATACTAAGTCACAATACAAAAAAAATTACTTATTCAAAAAATTATTTAGAAGTTTCAATGTGTCAAAAATATTTACTCAATAGAGCGCTTTGGGTCTGAACTTTTTTTTACTGTTTTCCAATTCGTTTGGAATTTTGGAATTAGGCTCATCAAGTTCACAAGTGAAAACAATTTAGACTCCTTTAGTAGTGTAATAACGTTGGGTGTAGATAAAAGAACTAATTATAATAGAAAACTGTTTAATAATGTTTTTCAAAAAAGCAAATACTTTTCAAGTTACTGGCTGCTGAAAATCTGTTTCTTTTTTGCGTTTTTCATCGTTTTTTGCTAATATATTCAAAAATATACATTTTAACGAAAATTATGTAATGAACAAAATTATATCAATAAAAATCCTAATAAATCGCTATTTTACAGTGTTCTAGGAACAATATTAAGTTAATTATGAAAATGGGTTTTCATAGTTCTCCAAATAAGCTTTAAAAGAAGTACTTCTACGTGTAAAATGAGTGAGCTATCATGCAATTAAAAGACGCATACAATGTTTTTTTCCATTTAAATCAAATACTTTGAGTGCCATATCCACCAAAATTAAAAATAATCGTTTTCCATCTAGGATTAACTTGGTTTGAGAGATCTTGATGGATTCTAGAAAATACCATAACATTAGTACAAACGATTTTCAAAAAACTCATGATTTTATAAAAAAATCCTTAAAAAAAAAAACAATTTCTCATTATATTATCTCTGAAAAAATACGTATAAAAGTATATATATATGAAAATTCAAGGTATTTTTCAGACTAATTATTGCTTTTTATTATTTTTTTGTTACACAAATATTGATAGAGTTCTAATTGTTTAAAGAGTGCGCGGCTGTCCAACCGGAGTGTCTTTCGAGCCCTTTAACCCTTCGCCGTTTCAAAATAAGTGAAGTTACGGTAAAATTTATGATAGAGAAAGTTGTAGCTCATTTAATCACCTTTAAAATAGTATATTACAAGTTATGATAAAATCAGAATTAAAAGAGTTATAATTAATGCGGCGGGTGGTGACCAAATGCAAATTGTTTTCACTTCTGAACTTTAGATTAAGATTAGCTGGGCATACGCTTTTTTCCTCTCCATTTACTGCAATAATTTTGTTGATAGTAGGTTGAATAGAGCACATGTGAACAAAATTTGACAAATTAATTCACTTCAAATATGAACTTAAGTAATAATGTATATTGAATTACTAGTGTGAAAAATACAATTTAGATATTAAAATACTAGAAGCCAGTTAAAATATGGTACGAAATTATAAAAATTGTAGGCAACATTATTGAAGCAATTATTTTGGGTAGAAAAATCCAAGGTGATATTGTACCTTGACCGCATGCTATACATTAATTCTTTCTGAATTTGTTATACTTTTTAAAAGATTTCAATTTTTAACACGTGTATCTATGCTATGACAATAAATACATGGTGATAAATTTGGAAAATCAATGTTTTAGCCGTGAATAAACAAAAAATCATTCATTTAAACATCCACATCTACAGGTATGTCTAAAAATATTGTATAACCCTTAAATTCAATAAAATAAATTGAGCTATTGGAAATAAATTTGTTCTATAAATCGCAGTGTATAATTTTTAATATATAATATTATTGAACATATTTTAATATTTGTTAAAGGGATAATTAAAGTGTTTACTGTGGGAATTGAGAATAATCATTTTATTTGAAACAGTACTACATTTAACATCACTCATATATTGGTGTAAATAGTAACTCGAAAAACAATAATGATTATTTTTAACTGAACGGTATAAATATTCATCTAGTATATATATATATATATATATATATATATATATATATATATGTATATATATATATACTAGCAAACCCGACGAACTCCGTTTCGCCATCAGATGGTTTCGTGAGAAAGATGAAGAAATTTTTTGGTTGTTTTATATTTGAAAAAAAAAATTTGATTTTTTTACACAACAGTAATGAATTTATTTCGATTACAAAAATGAAGTGTTTTTTAGTTGAACTTCTCTAAGTAAATGCAAGTGAAATGTTAATATGAAAATGCAATTTTGGCATATGTTTCTCAAACACGGTGCTCTGAAAGATCGCATTTGTATAATTATATACTCATTGGTATTTATAAAACATTTTCTAGGTTATATTATTTTTTATTTATGTTATTAAAATTCAGAACCTAAAGGGTCTGGGCGTGTTTCCATACAGAATTGGCCCCACCCTGGGATTTAAATGATTTTGATGCCATTTTATAGGTATTTTCGAGAAAATTCGAAATACCAAATTTCAAATCCGTAGCTCATCATTTGGCCGAGATGTCAGTGAAAACATGTGAAAGTGGCTCCTTTTTTCAAACTCACTTTTTGTCGGAAATATGAGAGATATCGAAAAAATGTTAACGTCATTCTATTTATACTGATCTTATTTATGTTGTTCATAACAAATAATGTGAAAAAATTATTTCTTAGTGCGTGAAAAGGTGAAAATGATTTTTCATTTTATATTTTCTACCAGTGCGGCTCTTTAGACTACTTTCATATTAGCATCATTCGAAAGCCTGTACATTTTTCTGCTGTTATTCAAAAATTCATTTCAATGTAAGTGGAACTTTGGGTGAAAAGTTGGAAAAACTGAAGCTAGTACACACGCTGCCGGTACGAGAACGCCCATATAAAGTAGCTTTGCAAGAGCGACGAGCAAGCATAATATAAGGATTGTGGTTATCGCACGTCTCGACAAAATCTGTATATATGGAAATATTTATTAAAATCCAAAATACATTTATATTTTGTATATAAGTTTATTCTTTAGTCATAATAAAAAATTCAACGCGCCGAATAAAACAATAATTATTACTATTGATTATTTTCATTCGCCGTATAAGATCCTGACTAATATATTTTAAAGTATGAAAAACTTAAGATTTCAATATTTTTCATATTTTAAAAGTATATTGAAAAATATATCTTTGTGAGCAATTTGTTTACACATAGAATTTCACAAATTATAATTATTGTGGTTTTCCATGGAGAATAGGTAAAATAGCGATTATTATTTTTTGAATCAATATTAGTTTTGCAAAAAATATATTTTCTTTTCTGTGCACTATTTATGACTTGACTGAAATTGCAATAATTTTACATTTTAGTGACAATTTTATCATAATATCGAAAAATTGCAAGTATTACAATAATATATATAGAAAGGGAATTAAATTGAGAAATCCGTGGATGATGCAGAATTGTATAGTAGTTACATAGAAAAAAAAATTATAATTGTTTTGACTATTCGCTGAAAAAATAATAGTTGTCATTTGAATAGCCATGAATAGCCATAATAATTATAATTTTAACAACAGAGATATATTTTTTGTAATATACTTTTAATACTTTATATATTTTTAATACTTATATACTTGCGTTGAATAGCTATGAAATGATTCTGACATATATTTTTATCGATTTTCTATTTAATGATAACTATATAAAATATAATAACATTGCAAAAAATTAAAAAAGGTAATGAATTTTAATTAAAATACTTTTTATTGCCGACGTTAATATATGAAAAATATTGAAATCTTAAGTTTTTCATACATTGAAATATATTAGTCAGAATCTTATACGAGCGAATAGTCGCTCGATACACTGTCTTGTAATGGATAACACAATATGCTAATTTAGATTTCCATATTTTAAATTTTAAATTATAACACACACATGATGAGACAAACCTAGTCTCGAAACGTTTGTGAAAATTATTATTTAATAAATTAGTGCAAAAAGGAGTGTTGTTTGTTCATATTTCCAAATTAATATCTATAATCCGTTGTATAAGAGCAATATTTGATTTACTTGAGCAGCCCGAAATCTGAAGACCATAAGTCCATAACGGTTTAATTATCATATTATAAATAAGGACCTCGTTTTCAAGAGATAATTTAGATCTATGTCCGATGAGCCAGCCGAGTTCTTTAACTCGCGTTTTAATTTGCTTTACTTTAGTGCAAATGTGATGTCGCCAGGTGAGTTTTTCGTCAAAGTGAATTCCAAGATAATTGAGGGTGCTGACTGTTGGAATTTGATTGCCATTTAAGAACACTGCAGGGCATGATTGTTTGTTAAGAGTGAAAGTAATGTGGCTAGACTTAGACTCATTGATGCCTATGTTCCATAGTTTGGTCTAATCTTCAATCAAATTAAGATGATACTGCAGTTTTAAACAAGGATTGTCATCAGTGGATAAGATTGATATGTCGTCTGCAAAAATGGCAATTATGGTAATAGACGTTGTAGGAATATCGCACGTGAACAAGGTGTATAGGACCCAACACACTTCCCTGCGGTACCCCTTACTTGATAGGAAATACGTCTGACGACGAGGAATTAACCTTGATTATGAACTTTCTATTGACAATATAAGATGTTAAGAGATTATGATATTTTACTGGTAAGTAGAGTCTAATTTTTGTGACAAGCCTGTCGTGGCACACTTTGTCGAATGCTTGTTTGACGTCCAAAAAGACGACGGTGCAACATTGTTTGGATTCGAATACGTTATAAATATGACTGGCAATCCTGTGGCACTGCTGTATGGTTGAGTGCTCTTTACGAAATCCGAACTGATGATCAGGAAAGACATTCCTGAGTCCTTCCGGAGTCCTTCAGTCTGACAGGAGTTTTTTGTCGTAATAGGAGTAGGAGTAGCATATTTTGCAGCATCATGTAGGAGGGTATTAAAGGAATCGATGGTGTTTTCGATATCAGCGGAATTTTTAAATTTAACTTTGAGGTCAACGTTGTGTTCTACGAACTTCCGGTAGATGTCCCAGTTTGTTTTATGGTTGCAGATCCTAGAGGAGGGATTAGAAAGGCTTGCAGCTGTGCTTATGCTGGCTATTACTGGACTATGGTCAGATGACAAGTCATAGTTTGCTCGTACTTCCTTGTGAATGAAGCTTATACCTGATGATACATAAAAGTCTAATAGATCTGATTTTTTGGCAGGATCGCTCGACCAGTAGGTGGGGGAACCTGAAGAAAGAACACTATAATTATGTTTATATATTGTATCAAATAGCTGTTTTCCTTTAGGATTATATAATCTTGAGCCCCAATTGACACGTTTGCTATTGTAGACTCCGCCGGCGATGAAATGACTACCTAGTGTAGAGAAGAAATCTTGAAATTGTAAACTGGTTATATTGTGCCTCGGCGAACAGTAAACTACAGAAACACATGAGTTGAATGAATTCATTTTTATTGAAATTGATGTAGCTTGCAAAATTTCAGATTCGTATTTATCCAGCTCATAATGAAGAAGATTATATTTTACAATAATGGCAGTCCCACCATGTGCGGTGCCATCGGTATGGTTAGTGAAGTAAGTCTTGTAATTTGATATATAAAAGTTTGAATACTTGGTGAAGTGTGTTTCACTAATTAAAAATATGTCGATATTGTTGTGCCTCAAAAATAATTCTACTTCGGCTTTGTGTTGATACAAGCCGTTAGCATTCCATAATTTTAAATTTAAGATATTATCCATTTTTTAATTTTATTGATAAACGTTGATAACATTTTGACAATCATGGTGTTTTGTTCCATTAAATGGCTGAACATATTTCTAAATTCGGTCAGGAAATCAGACATCAATGGAGTATTACTATTGTTAATATGATTTTGATTGTTGTTAAATAGGTTTGATTCCGATTTTATTACCTGAGCATAAGACATATGCTGAGGGTTTGCGTACTGTAAAATTCTATTGTTGTGTAAGTTGGATTTGTGCCGGTTTGCATTTGTATTTAAATAAGTCTCGTTACTTCTGCCAATTGTTGCTTGATAGTTATCTGCACCGACAAGGTGAAGGTAGTAAGAACACCTTTGTAGTTTTCGGTATGATTATCGCCGCAATAATAACAAAGAGGCGGGGCTTCAGGTGCTTTTGTACACTTTTTAGAATCATGATCAGAGCAGCATTTCACACATATGAATCTGCGGTATGATTATCGATATTAATGATAACAAAGAAGCGGGGCTTCAGGTGCTTTTTTACACTTTTTAGAATCATGATCAGAGCCGTATTCCACACATATGAATCTGCGGTATAATTATCACCGCAATGATAACAAAGAGGCGGGGCTTCAGGTGCTTTTGTACACTTTTTAGAATCATGAATCATGTTGCAATATCGCTGGGTATGGCCGTACATTTGGCACCTTACACACTGAGGTATATTTGATGATTTTATTGGGGGCTCAAAATGAATTATTTGGTTTAACATTTTATTCATTTTAAAAATTGACGAATTGCTGAAAACATGTTCAGCAGTTGTTTTGTTTTCGGGTGTATGATATTAGTAATATTTCTGACAGGATGACCTTCTTTTCCAATTGCGGCTTTGATGCCATTTTTATATGTAGCATAGTGCAGATATTTGAGTACAACCCTGTATGAGCGTTCCGCTTGTATCTGGTAGGTATGAAAAACAACATCTCTTTCGCTCAGAAATTTAACAAAATTGCGGTAGTCTTCTATTTCAAAAACGGGAGCACTATATTTGATAAAATGCACTGAATTCACAAGTAAAGTCACTTACTAGATCAAACACTACAATAACTGTAACTAAATGAATGCTGTTTATTATGCTTATTGATTGTACTCAGGTATTGTATAATCGATGTGTTCGCTTCAACCCTGTAACCCTTTCGTAATAGGGATGCAACGCTAAGATGTAATATTTGGTAATCGTTGCAATATACCCTAAGAAAGGGGGCATCAACCCCCCATTCGTCACAGTGATGGAAGTGCATTCGATCCCCCATAAACTCCCCTCAAAATTTTTTAATATTTTTAATTATTAATTATTTTTATTAAAAGCTAAGCGAGTCGCTCACACTAGTCGCGCTTCCGTTATATGTAAAGATTTAAGAAAGTTGTTTGAGTTTGATTTTGAGTTTATATATATATATATATATATATATATATATCTTATATATAAAATTCTTCTGTAACAATGTAAGTTTCATTAATCCTCATAAACTATAATTCGGATTTTCATGAATCTTCCTGAAGTTTGTTCGGGAAATTTTCTAGAATGTTTTGTTTCGTAAAAATATAGTTATATTGTAGAAATAAATAGAAAAAATTACAAAAATTCGCTTATCATTGTTTGCCCTTGAAAATATTGGAAACTTAGTTTGACATTAAAAACAATTGAAGACTGTCATTTGCCAAACATTTCTATTCACTTATAGGCTAAGGCAATATTAAAATATAATAAATTTATGATTATGAATAAGGAAAATGTAATGTCTACATTATTATTGTCGAAAAGCAGCTGAGATGTGCCATAATTAAAATAATATAAGATGCAACGAATATAACATGCGTCTGACAGTCTGCGCATGCGCCTGACGCGCCCGGCGAATCGTGTTCTCAACGTACGCGTTTGCTTCTGCTTGCAATAATTTTGTTTGCGCACTTTGCGAACAGATTCGCCGTACGAATTCGTGCAAAGGAGACGAGCCATAAGTGATTGCGCTCAAAAATATTCAATTTGCGGTCGTTTTGCCTTACTATACTAAGTCACAATACAAAAAAAAAATACTTATTCAAAAAAATATTTAGAAGTTTCATTGTGTCAAAAATTCATACGGTTGGCATTTTGTACGGAATATTTACTCAATGGAGCGCTTTGGGTCTGAACTTTTTTTTACTGTTTTCCAATTCGTTTGGAATTTTGGAATTAGGCTTATCTTACTCTCAAGTTCAAAAGTGAAAACAATTTAGACTCCTTTGCACTACCCGGGGGGATGCCATTTCTTTTCAGTGGTGTAATAACGTTGGGTGTGGATAAAATAACTAATTATAAGAGAAAAATGTTTAATAATGTTTTTCAAAAAAGCACATACTTTTCAAGTTACTGGCTACTGATAATTTGTTTCTATTTTGCGTTTTTTAACAATAAAAATAAAATTATATCAATAAAAATCCTAATAAATCGCTATTTTACAGTGTTCTGGGAACAATATTAAGTTAATTATGAAAATGGGTTTTTATAGTTCTCCAAATAAGCTTTAAAAGAAAGTACTTCTTTGCGTGTAAAATGAGTGAGCTATCATGCAATTAAAAGACGTATGTTTTTTTTCATTTAAATCAAATAGTTTATGAGTGCCATTTCCACCAAAATTAAAAATAATCGCTTTCCATCTAGAATTAACTTGGTTTGGGAGATCTTGATGGATTCTAGAAAATACCATAACATTAGTACAAACGATTTTCAAAAAACTCATGATTTCATAAAAAAATCTATTTAAAAAAAAAACAATTTCTCATTATAATATCTCTAAAAGAATACGTATAAAAGTATATATATGAAAATTTAAGGTATTTTTCAGACTAATTATTGCTTTTTATTATTTTTTGTTACACAAATATTGATAGAGTTCTAATTGTTTAAAGAGTGCGCGGCTGTCCAGCCGGAGTGTCTTTCGAGCCCTTTAACCCTTCGCCGTTTCAAAATAAGAGAAGTTACGGTAAAATTTATGATAAAGAAAGTTGTAGCTCATTTAATCACCTTTAAAATAGTATATTACAAGTTATGATAAAATCAGAATTAAAAGAGTTATAATCTAATTAATGCGGGGGTTCTCTGGATGTTGTTCGATAGGCTTTCGAAAATTAACTAATTGAAACTGGTGTGTCCTTTGTAACACGTGTAAACACTTGAACGAGAGATGTGAGATTGTATGTGTGTGTTTTTATATGTTAGGGTGTGAATACTTAAATTGTTGATCTTAAAAGGAAGTCGATATTAATTGTTTGTCAAAAAGTGTAAAAAATTTAAATATGAATCATGTAATAGGTTGTGATCTGATCTAATGTTGACACTGTTAGAAACATTTATGAGAATGAGACAACTCTCCGCGAATAACCCTCTAAAGATGCAACTTTCATGATATAAAATCTTTGGAGTGAAATTAAATGAATGGGCGTTTTCTATAGAGTGTTGTACTAGGGTACTTTTGAAATTTTTTTGTTTATGGTGGACCACACTTAGTTCATGTTGTCTCATTCTCTTGTGTACATATTGGGAGGTTTGTCCAATATATTGAAAAGCACAGTCATTACAAGAAACAGAATATACTACATTAGTATTGAGATTGGATGGGGTAGGGGATTTAATGTTCGTAAAGAATTGGTTGAAGGAGTGTAAGGATGAGCCTGATACTAAAATGTTTTCTTCTAACAAAATTTTGGCAAAATAATAATATAAATCTTCAACGTATGGTATGCTGCAGTGAATAAGATTGGTGTTTTTGATGTTAGTACTGGTATTGGGAGAATTAATTTGTGTTTTTAAGAAAGTTCGTCTTTTTTGAATAACTGAATGAATGAGATTTTTTGGGTAACCATTTTCAATTAGAGTTATTTTTACTAGGGATAAATTTTGTGGATGGAAAGTTTGGTGAGACAACAAAATAGCATGGTCTGTAAGGGAAATAATAGTGTTTATCTTATAGTTTCTGGGACAGTATGAGGAATAGTGTAAGTATCTACCCGACCATGTAGTTTTTCTATACCAATTTGTTCGAATAAAGTTATTAGTGTTGTAAACGGATACATCCAAGAAATTAAGTCTGTTGTTATTTTGTAGTTCATGTGTGAAAATTATATTATTGTTAAAATTATTGAAGAGATCTAGTACTGTGTTTATATGATTTTTGTTAATGATAAAAAAAGTGTCATCTACATATCTAATATAAAAGTTAATTTGAAATTTTAAAGTTGAGAAAACGGAAATTTCTAGTGTTTGTAAAACTAAGTCGATGATTCCGGGAGATAAGGGACATCCCATAGCTGCGCCTTTAATTTGAGAATAAAAGTTGTCTTGGCAATGGAAATAGGAGTAATTTAAAATAGTGTTGATAATATGAGTGAAGACTGTTTTCGGAAAGTCAGTAAAGTTGCAAATTGTGTGCCAACGTTTATCGATTGAGTTTAGGATTAATTCATGTGGGACACATGTAAAAAGGTTGACCACATCTAAGCTTAGAAATAAGTGATTTTCAGGGATGTTGCGGTTATTAATTAAATTCACAAATTGGTACGAATTCTTGACATAATAGGGAGAATTGATTGTAACATTTTTTAGGACATCAGAAATGAGTTTCGAAATATTGTAAAAAGGAGAGCCAATGTAGGAGACAATCGGTCTGAAAGAGCATTCAGGTTTGTGTATTTTTGGAAGACAGTACATCTTAGGGGAGATAGGGTGTTGTATTTTTAGGTTAAAAGCAAAATTCTCAGAAATTAGTTTTTTGTTTTTCAGATCATTGATTAATTTAAAAGCTATTCTAGAAAAACGTTGTGTGGGATCTTCTGTTAAAATATTATATTAAATTCTGTTAAAATATAATATTTTAACAGAAGATCCCACACAACGTTTTTCTAGAATAGCTTTTAAATTAATCAATGATCTGAAAAACAAAAAACTAATTTCTGAGAATTTTGCTTTTAACCTAAAAATACAACACCCTATCTCCCCTAAGATGTACTGTCTTCCAAAAATACACAAACCTGAATGCTCTTTCAGACCGATTGTCTCCTACATTGGCTCTCCTTTTTACAATATTTCGAAACTCATTTCTGATGTCCTAAAAAACGTTACAATCAATTCTCCCTATTATGTCAAGAATTCGTACCAATTTGTGAATTTAATTAATAACCGCAACATCCCTGAAAATCACTTATTTCTAAGCTTAGATGTGGTCAACCTTTTTACATGTGTCCCACATGAATTAATCCTAAACTCAATCGATAAACGTTGGCACACAATTTGCAACTTTACTGACTTTCCGAAAACAGTCTTCACTCATATTATTAACACTATTTTAAATTACTCCTATTTCCATTGCCAAGACAACTTTTATTCTCAAATTAAAGGCGCAGCTATGGGATGTCCCTTATCTCCCGGAATCATCGACTTAGTTTTACAAACACTAGAAATTTCCGTTTTCTCAACTTTAAAATTTCAAATTAACTTTTATATTAGATATGTAGATGACACTTTTTTTATCATTAACAAAAATCATATAAACACAGTACTAGATCTCTTCAATGATTTTAACAATAATATAATTTTCACACATGAACTACAAAATAACAACAGACTTAATTTCTTGGATGTATCCGTTTACAACACTAATAACTTTATTCGAACAAATTGGTATAGAAAAACTACATGGTCGGGTAGATACTTACACTATTCCTCATACTGTCCCAGAAACTATAAGATAAACACTATTATTTCCCTTACAGACCATGCTATTTTGTTGTCTCACCAAACTTTCCATCCACAAAATTTATCCCTAGTAAAAATAACTCTAATTGAAAATGGTTACCCAAAAAATCTCATTCATTCAGTTATTCAAAAAAGACGAACTTTCTTAAAAACACAAATTAATTCTCCCAATACCAGTACTAACATCAAAAACACCAATCTTATTCACTGCAGCATACCATACGTTGAAGATTTATATTATTATTTTGCCAAAAATTTTGTTAGAAGAAAACATTTTAGTATCAGGCTCATCCTTACACTCCTTCAACCAATTCTTTACGAACATTAAATCCCCTACCCCATCCAATCTCAATACTAATGTAGTATATTCTGTTTCTTGTAATGACTGTGCTTTTCAATATATTGGACAAACCTCCCAATATGTACACAAGAGAATGAGACAACATGAACTAAGTGTGGTCCACCATAAACAAAAAAATTTCAAAAGTACCCTAGTACAACACTCTATAGAAAACGCCCATTCATTTAATTTCACTCCAAAGATTTTATATCATGAAAGTTGCATCTTTAGAAGGTTATTCGCGGAGAGTTGTCTCATTCTCATAAATGTTTCTAACAGTGTCAACATTAGATCAGATCACAACCTATTACATGATTCATATTTAAATTTTTTACACTTTTTGACAAACAATTAATATCGACTTCCTTTTAAGATCAACAATTTAAGTATTCACACCCTAACATATAAAAACACACACATACAATCTCACATCTCTCGTTCAAGTGTTTACACGTGTTACAAAGGACACACCAGTTTCAATTAGTTAATTTTCGAAAGCCAATCGAGCAACATCCAGAGAACAATATTATTTGTGTTTTCAAATAATAATTTTAAAAAAGACAAATCTTTTAGTAATTTTGATTTACAAAATCTAATTATTCGGCGGAAAATTAACTCACAAATTCATTTTTGTTAAAAAAGCTTGTTTAGTGAAAAAGTGCTAACAAATATTCAAACATACAGGTAATTAATTCAACTTTGTCATTAACCTTTTCTTAAAAAATTTCCATAACTTTCAAAAAATTTTCTATTATGTTTAATATCCTGTTCTGATAATCCACTCATTTATTTTTATCATTTTTATCATTTTCATTTTGAACATATCATATTTCTGTACATTATTATATTTTTTTGCAATTAATTCATTATTTAAGAAAAATCTATTTTCTTTTCCTAAACATATTGTTTGCTAAAATCTCATCAAGATCATGTTTCTTGACAGATGTCCTGAAGATGGAACGTACCTAGTTCCGAAACGTCGACAATAAACAAATAATTAAATAAAGAAATTGTTTTTTTAAAAACTTTTCTTGTTTTTTATTTTGTATTATTTTTGGATTCTTGTTCGAAACTCTACAAAATATACACAAATCCAAGACTCTACCATTCAATATATATATATATATATATATATATATATATTATATATATATTATGATATGCAATTTTAGGAAAATATTATGCAGTTAATTGTTTGTTTGCATAATGATATTTATGAAATATACGTATGTTGAAAGTAATGTGTTTTAATTAGTTAATAGCAAATTTGCTTCGAATGTTATATATTATAATTATTTGTAATTATAACGAGAATTATTTAGAAGTGTATTTTTTATAATATTTAAATATATCATACATATATATAATTTAAATATTGCTGGTTATAAATTGAAAAATAAAGATACTAATAAAAAATCTTTACAACCAACTTGAATCGAATACTTTTATAAGTAAAATTATCACTTGATTAATCATGATAAATTTTATAAATTTATGCTAAACTAAATTTTTTTTTAAATATAAATTTTAAGGAAATTTTGATCAATGGTATTCAAATCAATGGTATATCCAGGTTGATCCATGTTGTTCAGATAATAACCACTGCAAGGCGGCAAAATATTTTTGATGGCAAGACAACGTTTGCCGGGTCAGCTAGTATATATATATATATATATATATATATATATATATATATATATATATATATATATATATATAAAGCGAGATGTTTTTCTTCAGATGGTGAAATAATATGATAAAATTGTTTCTTGGGCATCCATCCAGTAATTAAAAAACAGTTTTATTGAAAAATGTTTTTATTTAGAGAAACATACGTTTCGGGTCTTGATTTGACCCACCTTCAGTGCTACAAATAAATATTTCAGGAATACAAATTAAAACAATATAAAAAATACATAATTACAGACAAAAATAAGTAGAACAATGTATATGAAAAGTATATATGAAAAACAACCATAAAATAAAACGAATGTAAAGAAACTAACCATACAAATAAGTTTTAAAAAATAACACAAAAAACACACAAAATTGCACTAAAAAATAATTAATTATGAAATAAAAAATTGATAAGACGTCAAGTTATAATTTAAAAAAAAAAAATAGTAAAATTAAAATAAATAATATATTTTATTATAAAAAAGGTTTTTCCAAACGAACATGTTGTCAGTTTGGAGACCGAGTTACGTGTGTGTAAAGGTGCGTCCACACCTAGCGAACGAACATGGATTTTGACATGCGCGTGGGTCGCTTTTGTTAGAAATTTTTAATCTGCGCATATTATTCATCATGTTCGTTCGTTAGGTGTGGACGCACCTTAACGAGAGTATAATGTGTGCGTACGTGTTAGAGGAAAATAGTGGAAAATGTATCGTCATTGGATGAGAGAACGGGATAGAGAGTTTTAGTGGTTTCATATTACGAAGATTTTCGAAGGCAGTAGGAACATAGAAAAAATTTAAATGTGTAAGCAATCCATAATCAAACGGTTAAACATATCTGGATAAAAATGAAATAATATGTGGATCAAAATGAAAATATAGAACAAAATAAAAACATGATAAAACAATGTAAAAAATATGTGATAAAAAGAAATTTATTAAGAAAAAGTATAGATATTAACTGAAAACTAAAATAGTTATGAAACAAGTTATTAAAAATATATATGTATATATACGCAAAACAATAAATGTATTTATGCATACACATACACAAAGTTTTTTACCTTTTTAGGTCTTTTCTTAAATTGTTTTTGCTTTCCTACAGTAGTATCATGTGATTGTGGTGTTGTAAAATGTGTTAATATAGTGTGGTTTTTCCTGATCTGATGTGTATAATTGTTGTTTTCAATTAATTTTTCCAATATAAATTCATTTTTTAAAACTTTTCCTTATAATGTAAATTTCTTTTAGCTGAATGATGAGACACATCTAGTCTCGAAACGTATAAAAAATTAAAATAAATTCTTTACATTCGACGCATTGGCTGTTTTATTCATTTCAATATATATATATATATATATATATATATATATATATATATATATAGAGGATTTTTTGTTCGACGTTGAAACATATAATATAAACGTTTAAATATAATATATATATATATATATATATATATATATATATGTATATATGTATATATATATATATATATATATATATATATATATATATATTTATGTTGACAGTTATATATATATATATATATATATATATATATATATATATATTTATATATTTATATATATGGGTGTGTGTGCGTGTATACACACGTATGATTCTGAATTTGATGTTTACATATTTATTAACAAAGTCTAATAATAGGGCATAGTATAAATAAAAAACGTAAATTTCTTTTAATTTATTTATTTTACATCCATACGTTTCGGTTATAAACCTAACCACCATTCAGCAAAATCTAAAAATTAAATTTAAAAACTAAAAAAAAAAACAATTGAATTAGGAAAATTACTTACAATTAGTTCATCTTAATGTTAAACAGAAAATTCAATAATCTATGGTATCAGGATATGGTAATAAACTGCACTATGTTATATAAACATTAAACTTATTTAAACAATATTTCACAAAATACTAACTTAAAAAATCACAAATAAACAGTGTGCACTATATGTGTTGTCCGTAAATTGGTTGAAGACACAATGGTGAAATGATTTTCTAAAGCATATTTTTACCAAAATTCTACACATGTGTGAAACTAATTGCGAATCCTTTGCGCACATTTTTTATTGTTTTGTGAGAAATTCGGAAATACTATCTAAATAAAAGTTTTGTGTCTCACAGCATGTTAAGTCCATTCCGTTTATTTATTTTCCATCGTTATAAATATTAAAAACTGTCCTCAAATTATTTTTCTTTTAATTAAGTTTTTCTCGGAATGAAGTACAGTTAGGTTAAAAAAAAGTCTATATTGTGTTTTAAAAATGAGGTTTACGTCAAGAAAATGTAAAGAAGAATCAGTTTACAGTTTATGAGTAATTGTAAAAACAAATTATAGTCATGTAATTTTTTGACAACAATATCTATATCTTTATTATTAAGCAATAGTAAAGTATCGACACATCGACATATCTGAAAAAACTTATGATTTAGAAAGTAATAAGTTAAAAATATGATTTTCCAGATCTTGCAATACAAAATTGGCCAAAAAGGACTCAAGGGGCTACCTCCTTTATAATTTATAACAATTTTTGTTTTTTATTTTCATTCATTTATCTTAATCTCCGAAATTGTCGTATCCGACTTCCTTTTCGACATCAACTTTCGACATAAACCTACCACATATGCTTTTAAAAACAAAGACCAGTTTAAATCCAGTGCACGCCAAGACAATTCCGATAGCTCGATTTCGTGGGATATCAGACATATATCAGATTAAAATAAAGTCGTAGCGGATGCATTACCTCGTAAGTAATTAACCAACGCGTTCTGAACTTCAAGGCGATTGCAGAAGAACAACAGAGATTTCGACGTGGCACAACTGTTATTAAATTCGGACCATTCTCTAAATTTAAACAAATATTTATTGACCAATTGCAAACTCCAGTATTGTGTGTGTATCTCAATCAGCCAATGCAATCCAGAAAAAAACATTTCTTCGTTCTATATTTAATAGCTTTAACGGCGTGTCACATCCTGGAGCAAAAGCATCAATTAGATTAGTGACACGACACTAAGCATGGCGATCTGTTAAGAAAGATTGTCGACAATGGACACGCGGCTGTCAACGCTCAGAAACTAGTCAACACACTGTTACACGCCAGGACTGTTCGCCTGAAGCCAGATTACCTGAAGCCAGATTCTAACGAATGTTCATATCGACATATAGGTAATGCCATTATCAGAAACATTTCCTTAATGTTTAACGTGCGTAAATCGTTTTTCGCGTTGGCCAGAAGCCATCATAATATAAAACCAAGAAACAGCTACTGTTAGAACATTCTTCTCAAATTGATTAATAAAATCGGAGCCCCGTTAAGAATTACATCTGATCCCGTCTGTTCGAGCAGCTTAATCGACTAATGAGAACTACGTATTTTCGGACCCCGGAGCTAATAAAATGGTCAGACATTTCGATATACAGCTGCAGGTCGCAATAAGATGCCATAACACTGAACATTGGACTAATGTATTGTCGACGGTCATGTTTGGCATTTGATTAGCGTGGAAAGAACTTCTTCGCACGACCGTAGCAGAGATGCAAGACATAGAGCAGAGGTGCGAGACATGGAGCAAAGCCAACATTCATATACAAAAAAATGAAAAACGCAAAATATGTTTGCCTTCGAAATCACAGTCCTAAGAGACCACCATTGCAGCATCCCTACGAAGGTCGAATCAATGTATTATCACGACCCAACAAGACTTCCGTGTTATCAGTACGTGGTCGAAAAGTCACTATATCGGTGGATAGATCTTTCGTGACTAGATCACTGGTAGAGGAGTAATGTGGGCTATATAAAAATAGAAGGCTATTGATCGAGGATTAAAGACCGATCACACGGTTTATCGTCAAATAAAGTTTATGTATTGATAAATAATAAGATTATAAAAAGTATATAATTACTAAATATAGTTTTACTAAAAATACTTTTACATGCAATATCTATTATCTTTTTTGATACAATAAAACAAAATTCTAAATAACTTTTTGAATAAATTATCTATGAGTAAAAATATTGTGTTGTTGATTTAAATAATATATTAAAATGTGGCAAATTATGGCATTGCATTTTTTTAGCCCGTATTTAACAAATATCAGCGTTTATACATACATTGTAAGCAAATTTTTTTTAACTGTCACCTATCATTTTTTTTATTATTAAGTATTCTATGCTTTTTGTTCAGTAAATTATACTTCATTATTTTTTTTGTTTATTTATTTATTGAGTTTATCTTGATCATTATTCAACTGACATCAACATTTAAACATAAATTGTAAGTAAATTGGCATCTTTTGAACTCACTTATATAATCGCGCCTTACATTATCAGTGGTAGAGGCTATGTGCGCCTTGCATTCGCAGCAGTAAAGGCAAAGCGGCAAAATTTGAAAAATGTTTATTCAATTTAATTAACAAATTCTTCTTAACCCCTTGCCCGGGAATAACGTGTGTGGCTCGTGACGATGTACAAGTGCCATCTCGGGCAATAACGAGCTACGCTCGTTACCGATTGCAAGGATATTGTTTGCGCATTGCAATTTATATGAACTTTTTCGGCACTGTCCAAGCTAGATTAATTTCCCGGTTAAGGGGTTAATAACATTTTTCATTTCAAGAAATATTATTTATGCATTATGTATCAAAATAAAACTTAGTATATTATAACTAAGGAAATTTAAGTGAAAACTAACAATCAAAATAGTTTAATCAATTTATATCCATGAAGATTTAATTAAAAAGGTAATATTTGATTCTTTTACTATCGTAATGAATGAATTGATTTAGTTTTTCTGAAAAAAAAAAATCAAATTCTTTATGTATTTTTGAAAACAAACTTCAATTGATCGATGATATGGCGGAATTTTCGTCAGTGCATTCGAGACGCTTATTCGATTTTTTTATATTTCATTCTCTGAAATGGGAGCATCATTTCGGCTATAATAAATATGACATTTCATTTTTATTACTCAAAACTTAACATATATCAGCCCTTAATTTAAAATTTTAGGTGAATTTGAATATCTAGAACTGTCAACTGTTAAAGAAAGTGAATATATTTTATTATTTTGATTTAATATTCTAGTCCAGTGATTCCCAACCTTTTTTGAGCTCCGTCCCACCTTGAGGTTTATAAAAACGTTATGCCCCCCCATACAATTTTTTTTTCTCCCAGAAAAAATGTGAATGATAACTTTTAAGATAAAATCGCTATTAAATTGTTAAGAAACATCATAAGTAAAATTTCGGAATAAGCCAACATACGGAAATTTCAAACTAATTTTATTACTGTTTTTTTCGAAATTTATTTAATGCAATTTAAGCTAAAACAAAGATTTTATATTAGGTTCTAATCTAAGCTTTTTCTTTTTTTCAATAAATTATAGCAAATTTTTGTACATATGATTACATTTGGGCATTTGGTTTCAGTTTCTTCATAAAGTCATTTCTTAACGAATCTACTTGACATTTTCTTAACTCAGAACGGAATTATATCTTAATTTTATATATATTTTGTTAAATCTTTTTTAGTTATCAGATTGGCAACTGAGTAAGTGCGCATTTTAGTTAGAAAATCAAAGACAAATTTTGCGTGGAGTTAAATAACTTCGTTATGTATACCATTTTGATCGATGGCTTTTTGTTATTTGAAGAAGCATCATTATCCCAAGTTTATAAAACTTCTAGTTTTCATTAGCAAAAACTAAATTAGACACAATTTGACACCATCATGATTTTTTTTTAATTCAAGGGTTTTAAATCAAATGTTTTGTAGTCAGGAACATTTGGTGGATGTGGAGAAAAATTTTCACCAACCCCCAATAATTTTTAAATATAGCCAAATTGTTTCTAATCGATCATTGCTTTAATTAGTTTGTCCAAAACTTTAACTGGACAATCAGAGCAGCATTGATTGGAAAATTACCAGCATGACATTTTTAAAACCAATTTTAACATAGCTGTTTTTTCAGGCTTCGACACCATAAACAGCACCTATTCTTTGGGATGATCGTTTTACCATTTGCAAAAATAAAAATTCCAAATTTGACTAAAATGTTTGTTCTGATATTCCATCTTTCTACAAACACTCTACATAACCGATCAAAAAAGTATTTTCTACTAATCGACAGCTAAATTTCTCACTATACATTACTACCTCAACCTCAACAAACCTAAAGAATCATTTGAAGCAATCTAACAAACAAGTGACGGCGGGAGTACCGCAGGGCTCGATCCTGGGACCGTCACTGTTTAACGTCTACATTCACGACATACCCATTGAAGCCGACACAACGTTACTGACGTTTGCTGACGACACTGCCATATACAAATCATCTCGATCACCTACGCTACTGACTACAAAGATACAGACACACATAGACAAGCTAACTGAATATACTGACTAAGTGCAGATTAGAATCAATCCGCAGAAAACGAAGGCAATTTTATTTACAAAGAGCCGAAATGCCACGACTAGACTGACTGACTTGGACAAAATTAAAGTATTGGACTGTGAAGTTGAGTGGTCCAAAGATGTCAAATATCTTGGTGTGACCCTGGACCATAGACTTAGCTTCACAAAACATATTAATACGAAAATTGGGTAGGCTTACGGGATGTTAAATCTACTGAGACCTCTCTTGAACCACAACAGCCCGCTAAGCGTGAAGAACAAGCGGACACTTTACTTGACACTTATAGGACCGTTATTGGCATACGCCGCTCCGGCATGGAACGCGACGACTAAGACTAACTTACAGAAACTACAGACATTACAAAATAAGACACTAAGACTAGTACTTGACAAAATAAGGGACCCACTAGACATTACTACTCTTCAAAATACATACACAAACAGACTGACGTACCGACAATACTCGACTATATAAAAAAGCTCACTGAGAATTTTTATCTAAAATGTGGGGATCATCCTAATATTAACATCGCGGGCCTCGGCCAATACACAAGAGACAATATTTGGTATGGCAATCACGCCATGGCAAACTACATACTGATCAACCCATAGCGGCTAAATAAGAAGCATATTATTTATGTGACTCCTCTCTCTTAAGGGAAGTTAACAAAACATATAATTATTAATATATAAAGAATCTGTATTTTTTGGAGAAAGCTTATTTTTCTCTTTTTTTAGTACACACATACAATCATATTGTATACATATTGTAAACTATATTTATCATATATATTAAAAACATATATGTCATATAAAATACCCACGGGTAGAAAAGTATGTACAAAAGGCAACACTGAAAAATGTATTTTAAATATTGAAATAAATACTTTTGTCTGTCTGTCAGCAATCTAACAATAAGAATAAAAACCGCGCTTAGTGTCAACCTTGTACTATTTAAGGATACAATAAAAATTAGTTTATTTTAAATTAATTCCATCTTTAGCCATAGTTACTGACAGTCATCAGTATTTCACTCACATCATATTTACAATGTTTCTGCTTTTAGAGCCTTGTATGAAACTCTGTTCTCATAAAGCTTCGCAATTAACTTTAGTATTAAATATTACTTTTCTTGTGCATATTTCAAGTCGAGTCTTGTCACTGACCTTAAAGCATTTATGTCAAGCAGTCAGAAACTTGATATACCTATTTTTTGGTAATTTTCGTAAATTGAAATATAGAAGTTTAAAATAATTAGTGAAGGGCTACTGGAACCCAAAGAATTGTTGCATCCCGCAATATTCTCTTTCATAATGTTGTTGTTATATTTATATAAAGTTTATTGCATATATCATTTTCAGATTATAATGGGTAGTTGTAATTTTATTATAAAGTAATGAGAAAAAGTCAAGTCAACCCGGCAGAAAAAACATAACTCCGGCATTAAGAAAGCAAGGTTGAAAACTAAAACCGTCGCGGCCAAACCGGGACACCTTATTATTCTAAATCTAAAAAGCATTTTTTAAATGTTTTATCGATACTATACTACATTATATTAAAATCACCAAAATTTTCAAATTGCCCCCCTAAAATTACAAATTGCCCCCCGGTGGGGCGTGCGCCCCACGTTGGGAAACACTGTTCTAGTCCCTCGTCTTTTTTATTCATTTTCCTTACTTCTAATTTAACATATGTACTCAAAAATTATTTATCAAAATTTGCATAGCCTCCATATCTCATATATAAAATGGATCTCGGTGTTATGTTAGCTATGGTAAAACGTTAAAATGTCTTAGTCTTGAAAAAGGGTCTTTATAGGGCGTTTTTATTCGGCGCGTTGGATTTTTTATTATGACTAATGAATATACTTATTAACAAGATATAAATGAATTTTGATTTTTAATAAATATTACTATATATGCCAGAATTTGTCGAGACGCGCGATAACGACGAGCCTTATGCTTGCTCGTCGCTCTTGCAAAGCGACTTTATATGGGTGTTCTTGTACCGGCAGCGCGTGTACTAGCTTAAGTTTTTCCAACTTTTCACCGAAAGTTCCACCTACATTTAAATGAATTTTTGAACAACAGAAGAAAAATGTACAGGCTTTCGAATGATGCTAATTTAAAAGTAGTTCAAAAAGCCGCACTGGTAGAAAATGGAAAATGAAAAATCATTTTTACCATTTCACGCACTAACAAATAATTTTTTCACATTATTTGTTATGAACAACATAGACAAGATCAGTATAAATAGAATAACGTTAACATTTTTCGATATCTCTGATATTTCCGACAAAAAGTGAGCTTGAAAAAAGGGGCCACTTTCACGTGTTTTCACTGATATCTCGGCCAAATGATGAGCTACGGATTTGAAACTTGGTATATCGGATTTTTTCGAAAATATCTATAAAATGGCATCAAAATTATTTAATACCAGGGTGAGGCCGATTCTGTATGGAAACACGCCCATACCCTTTGTGCTAATTCAAAGATTGTGCAAAAAGTGAGATATTACTTCAAAACCGCGTAGAAACTTTATCTTATTTTATTTTTATAGAAGCGTAATTTAAAATGAAACAATAGTCGGCGGGTCATACGTCAAATGTCAAATGGTTTTGACAGATCATTTTCTGTCTGAACTGAATATTAGTGAATACTGTTTAATTGTAGTATGTAACTTTATTTGTAGTTTTATTTATACATACTCAAAATATCAACTCTTTTGAAATGTTAATATGAAAATGAATTTTTGGCTTTATGGCACATTTTCTTTGCAAATTATATTTTTTTTCAAAATCTATACTCAAAGAATTAATTTGTACAATTTTTACTCATTAAAAAAATATTTTTTATATTATATTATTAGTTTTATTTAAGTTATTTAAATGAAGATTCTAAATTTGGAATCAAGTGAGGGGACATTGTCGAATAACTTATTTCGAGTTAGAACTATTAAATGTATAACAGTTCCAGTATTAAAATGAGTTCAGCAGAAAAATTATTCACTATGTTTATATTTTTAAGGCTTGACAAATGTCCTGCAATTTGGAAGGTACTACTTCCAAACGATATGTCAAAATCTATGCATTTTGGACATAATCAGGCATCGTTCATGTTTCATTAAACTATTCTACAAATTGAAAAAAAAGAGTAGTCGTAAGGATCACACGCGATTGAAGTAAAACTTATTTACTATTGTACAAAGTAGGAAATTTATGTTAAGTAAAAATAAATACAGCATATAACAATTTTGAATAATGTTTATTATTCAAATTAATATGGTAACACTCGTGATGCACACATTTATAAGTGTCGACCATTATACACATTTATATAATGATAAATTATAAATTATATATTTATGATTGCATTAAAAATATGTATAATATTTACAAACAATAATGTAATCGAAGTCATACTTGAAATATGACATGATCGGTTTAAAGTAATTGCTGATTAATAAATTCTATAATATTCGTTCACACAGTGGATTATGTTAAACAGCGCCTAAATAAAAATTGTTTTCGTAAATTCACTCATCATGTAATAATTGTGTTTGAAGAACTTCATGTAATTAAAATTAACATGCATTCATTTACTGTTTTTCGCTGACGATATAATCTCATTCTTTAAACAGCTGCAATATCTGTTTTGCCTAAAAAATTGAAGCCAAGTTTTATATTTGTTTTATTTATCAAGCCCTGCACATAGCTTGATCTATGAATCATTTTCTTTTTTATGTGAACGTTAGCGCAATGATCATCACCACTTATTGCATTAAAAATAAGTATAATATTTACAAACAATAATGTAATCAAAGTCATACTTGAAATATGACATGATCGGTTTAAAGTAATTGCTGATTAATAAATTCTATAATATTCATTCACACAGTGGATTATGTTAAACAGCGCCTAAATAAATATTGTTTTCGTAACTTCACTCATCAAGTAATAATTGTATTTGAAGAACTTCATGTAATTAAAATTAACATGCATTAATTTACTGTTTTTCGCTGACGATATAATCTCATTGTTTGAACAGCTGTAATATCTGTCTTGCCTAAAAAATTTAAGCCATACTTTTATATTTGTTTCATTTAAGAAGCCCTGCACATAGCTTGATCTATGAATCATTTTCTTTTTTATGTGAACCTTAATGCAATGATCATCACCAATATTACGAGGTAATAAATTAACCATATTATTAACGTCAACAGGCACATTTATAATTTGGCCAAATATTCCAAATTGTTCATTTGCATGTCTAATTTGCATGAAACACAACCTAGGTGAAATTAACCTTTCAGATACAGAGTCTAGTTTAGGTAGATAATTTGGTATAGGTGCAAACCCGTTAAATTTATACAAAGTGGGAATTTTACCCGAATTTAATGCCTTTTGACAAGTTTGACATCCAACCTAATTATTTGAATCAATATTCAGAAAACCATTATTAAGAATATGTTTTTGAGTTTCATTTAATATTTTTAAGTCACTTTGAAACCAAAGTCTATCACACACAAAACATACATAGCCAAAGCTATCATTTGTAAATTGTATTTCGAACATGAAGTCTTTTTATGGTAGTTCAAATACTTCATTTGACTCTTGCAAAAGACCAGTCCTTGTCACATTATTAGTCACATTATATACAGAATCATCAATTTGCAATTGACGTGATGTAGTTGCTGTATCAGAAAAAATAACAGCAGTACTTTCATCTAAAAAGATAACAGAATAATATGTTTAAATGTGAATAGTTGAAGCGTTTTTCAGGAGTCAAATAGCAAAAAAAGATTCTTACTTATGTCAATAGTGTTGACATTAACATCTAAATTGATACCTGGCTCAAGATTTTCTAATAAATTGGCAGTAACTGACTGGCGATACAGTTTCATTCTTTGAGCAACTGTAGTACGGAACAAAATATTTAACAACTGTTTGACGGAATAAAATATTCTTCCGATCCTAACATTTTTATCAACTCACGATTTATCCACTATTTAACCTTAAAATGTTTTGACATAACACCGGTAATTTGAACAATATGCTTCACGCTTTCGGTGACGTATGTATGAACGTATAAAACACGCTTTCGGTGACGTACGCACGTATAAATCTCGTATAAAAATAATATCATCGAGAGCGACTGACTCTCACTTCAGCTTGGCGTAACAATTTCCGTTGCATTTGTACGAATTTACACCCATGTCGCGCCTAAAGAAGTTTTACTTCAATGAAAATCTTCAGCCTTGGAAATTTGTACTGAATTAAACCATTTCATAATGCTATGTGAAATATAATTGACTAATGGCTATAATTTATTTTCTACTAATTTTGAAGAATAAACTGGCAAAAGCTATAAATTTATCAAAGGATGGATAGGAATAATTGAAGGTCCGTGGTTAATAAAGTACACCACCGATATCTCAAAAATCAGTGAAGTTAGGAATTGTTCAACAACAATATTTGAAAGTAGAGGGAAAAAATGTATAGCCAACCGTCACCTTAATTCTTACGATGTCGCTCGCTATAAAACCTAATCTTTGAAAAGGCAAATTGCTGAAGCTTCCTGTACCGTAATTGAACATTCGAGAAATGAAAATAATCAATAATTGTTTTGAATAATTTTAAATAGATTATTTATTACATACTGTAAACTTTTAATTGCTTTTTAAATTGGGTGACAAACGTATTTTATGAACAACTTATGTGTACGTTTACAAGAGTCCATTTTTTTTTTAATTTGTTTTTTTTTTTTAATTAGTGAGGCGCACCAGTGAGTTTGAAATTCTTCGGAATTAAAAAAAAACGTTTTTTCTAAGTATTTTGAGAATTTGAAATTTTTGAAAATATTCGATTTTTTTTAATTTTCGAAATATTCTCAGGTTTTTGTTATAAATCTTTTTTGTTAATTTTTCAAAATTTAGTTTTATTTTGAAAATGATAAATGATAACTTAGAATTTTTTTGAAACTTTTGATTTCTTTTTGAAAATTTTCAAAATTACTAAATATCTATTTTTTGGATGATCCGTTATCTCAAAAACTGCATAACCGTTTTAACACCCTTTGCGCTCCGTACCACCGAAATGGCAAAATTTTCTTTTGCAAAAAGCCTTGCGATCAAGTACGAATCGATTTTTTTTTAACTTCCCGTAGGGTAAGTTATTGTAATGGGCCGAAAATCGGAATTGAAAATTTTTACATTTCTCGACGTTTTGAAGGTTTCTGAACGTTTTGGCATACCTCAGAAAAAATGGATGTGTGTGTGTGTGTGTGTGTGTATGTATGTATGGATACAAATTTCCAGTCACGTTTCAGGGCGCACGGATCAACCGATTTGAATGGTTCAAAAAACATTCGATTCCTATTGATAGGGAAAAGAGCTGATTAGTTTTTGGCAAAGGCAGGTCCAGCCATTTCGGAGATACGGAGCAAAGAGTGCAGAAAATAGAAATCGAATTTTTGAGAGAACGAAGTATCCGATTTGAATGATCTAAAAAACATTCAATTAGTAATGATTGGGAGAAGTGTTTATTAGTTTTTGGCAAAGGCAGGCCCAGCCATTTTAAAGATACGGAGCTAAATATGTAAAAAATGGCAGTTTTTGAGAGAACTAAGCGTCCGATTTAAATGATTCAAAGAACTTTCTGCTTGTTTTAACAAAATAATTGATTTTGGAAAAAAAAATTGTTCCAACATTTTTTTTTTTTTTTGTATTTATTTTTTTTGTATCCATACATACATACACACACACACATCCATTTTTTCTGAGGTATGCCAAAACGTTCAAAAACCTTCAAAACGTCGAGAAATGTAAAAAAATTCAATTCCGATTTTCGGCCCATTACAATAACTTACCCTACGGGAAGTTAAAAATAAAAAGCTTGAGTGGGGATCCGAACTCTCGACCATAGACGCAAACATTAGAATTCATCGGTGTTACCGCTCGGAAAATTTCCCGCTGATAATGAAGAACGTTCTATGCTATGTGTACAGCGCGTTGCAAAAATGCAAAAAATAATTTTTATAATTAGACCGCTTCTCATAGGCCTCCAATATTTTACTACGGTCAGTTTGGGCATAAAATCTACCATTAAGCCAAATTTTATCAAAATCCCAGGCGAGCAACGCGCGTCCTTGTTAGCAAAATAAAATTTGCCGGGTCAGCTAGTTATATAAAAAAAATGAAACTCGATAAAATGTTAGGTTATGATAAAAGTCGAAAAGGGCTGAATGGTTTGCCAGTCTTAGTCTTGAAAAACAAAACATATATTACGTCATATGAAGAAATTACAATTACAAGACTAAACAATTACAAGTTATTAATTCACTACTTTAACAAAAAAAAAAAATACTAGTTCAAGAAAAACACTCCACATTCACTTTCTAGCTTTTATTTTTTGAAGAAATATAAAAATAATACAATTTTGAATAAAGAATTAGAAACATATTTAAACGAAAAATGTCCAGACCACATTCAAATATACACAGATGTCCCACTGGTTGCGCTGTATATAATCCCAGTTATGATTACAAAAAAAAAGTGAGACTATTTCCTAATACACAGCAAAAATTTAAGCAATATACTTGGCAATAGAGTATGCTAAACAAAATCATATTAACAAAGTAATTATTATGTCTGACAGCAAATCTGCATTAAAAGCTATCAATAAACCAAACAATAAATCCAATAAGATTTAAAACCATTGAAATGATAAGTCAACTAATTCAAGACCAGTTTTCAAACTATTGAGGATAGAAGGACCATAGATAAACAAGTATAAGTGAGGACACTGAAATAATCGTAATCGAAATAGTCGACAAAATGGCCAAAAAAGCATGGAATTTGGATGTGAATCCATATGATTCCATGCTCAGATTTAGATTAGTTCATAAATTTGCAAATTAATGAATCATGGAGTTGGGAACTTTGCCAAAAAAACAAGGGGAGGCAGTACGTTTATAATCAATTCATATCCGAAAAAAAGCACGTGGTTTAAGAGAAAGATGGATATTGATAAAAGGTTTGTTGCAACTGTATTTAGACTGAGATTCAACCACACATTCTCCTGAGATCAACTCCATCGATTTCATATTAAGAACTTATAGACAATAAAAAAATACAAGCGTGAAACTATTGACCATATTTTTATATTATATCATACAGAAGTCTGAGAATAAAGTAATTAACATTCATATTAAATACTTGCGTATTATTAGCATCAAATCACATTCATGTATTTAAAATTATCATTAATTTCAATAATTATTGTGAAATAAAAATTTAACATTAGTTTCAACTATATTATAAAGTTAGTCATAAAAATATGATTCTGTTACATTTGTAAATATAGTTATAGATTATAATGAATTAATATGATTGGCTAAATAACCTTAATGTTGAATCCATATACATAGATAAATAAATAAATAAAAAACTCAAAGGTGCATATTCGAAATCTCAAAAAATTCAAGATTTTATCAACACTGTCCATAAATTCAGTTTTGTGTGAATAAAAAACTTTTTTTATGAAAGTTACTAAAATAATTGATAATAAATTTCAGATTCAGACTAAAATAATAAAGAATGTGAGAAAGCCATATATAAAAAGCCATATATATTTTTTTGGGCATATGGCATTCTGTATAAATATATAATTCTATTTGTGTTTTTTCTTATAATTTCTTTCAAAAATTATATAAAAATAAATTAATATGAAATTTTATGGAAATTTCTTTATTTTATATATATTAAACAATAAATCAATCATTATCAGAATTAAATTATATAATAGATAACTTCTTATTTGTAGGTCAATTTGACCGCGCGGTAGGTATAGGTATAGGGAACTTGAATTTTTTTGCAAATAGTCCAAAAATATTTAATTTTTGGCACTTATATATTTCTCATTGTTTCATTTTTCTGTATACAAAATGTTTTTTTTAATAAATTATCAGACATATAATATTCATGCTTAAATTCTTATTTATAGTATATTCTTTTTTGATGTATATGTTCACATATACCTATAGCATGCAATTAATATAACTTGGATTAATCAATATTTTACTGCATTCTATAATTTTGACCTGTAATAATAAACAAATATTCTTTTAAATATTTTTTCATTAATGTAAATCAGTTAAACAATGTGTCCACATATTGTACAGCACATTTCCTATATTAATTTGATTAACACCTTGTCCTGACCTTAGAACATATATTTGTTAAATTGAAATATTATATATACAGTTTATTACCTTAAATTTCATATAAATAATTCATACCGCACCAAAATGTTTAAACAATTTAAACATTTAAACAATTATTCTCAAACAACATTTTTCAAATGCAAATTTCATTTGTTCAATTTTTTTTTTATGCATTACATAACTTTTTTTTTAATTTTTTGTCTGTTATTTGTAATGCAAAATTAGTTATTGTCACAATCAACCGCACTTTTGTATCTCTATAAATCAAAATTAATTTCTTGAACATACATTTTGTACAGATTTATATTGTTCTTATAAAATTGAAAAATGATCTTCAATCATAGATAAGAGTTTAATTTCATACACTATACTATTAATATTTAATTAAAATGAACTTTAATAATCTTACAAATATTTTTCACTTACTACACTTTACACTAATAACACTAAAACAGCATACTGTATATCAATTCGCAATATTTATTTATTAATTCAATAGATATTATATAATATTCAACTGTTACCAACAGTCTTCATAGTCCATAGAAACGAAAATAAAATCGGTTCCGTAGTTCAGGTGTCTATCGCAGACAAACAACATGACTAACTTTATACATATAAGATGTATATCAAAAATTTCACAGGGTCATAAATTGTAAGCAGCTCTCGATCATATATTAACATAGCTAGATTGATGTAACTGTTGGACAGTTTTAGGCTTTGCATAAATTTATATTGCCTGTACTTGAATTTTGGTTTTCCAAAAATACACTTCAATAGATTGGCTACAACAACGTATTGTTGCAGTTTCTTAAATAGAATTTTCAGTTGTTGCATGTTCTGTTTCTGTGATTCGGATGCTGCCCATATGTCATGAATGTAAGCATAGCAGAAGTATCAAGATTGGATATTATATTAGATAAAATTTGATACTGCATTCTTTTGCAACTGACATTCTTTACCGCAAATGCATTCTCCAACAAGGCAAACCATAGCTCGTATGGTTCGGGTATGAAGGATGAAATACATAACTGGGAGCATGTTGCTTCATTTTGTTTACATTCCTGCTTTGATTTTGAGCGCGGCATTGTTCAATTTAATGTCGTAGTCACCACTTTTTAATCCTCGATCCATAGCCTATTATTTATATATCGTCCACATATTTTCTCAAAGATTGTTGAAGTGTGATGGTCAATGTGCTCTTGATGGATGCTTGATGGTTCATGATCTAGAAATTATCTCAAAATTACGTGAAGTATGGCTTTTCAAAAATACTATTTTGAGTTAAAGAGCAAAAAATGTAACCGGCCTTCGCCTTAAATCGAACGACGCTGCTAACACGAGGAATGGCCACATTTCCATTTTTTTTTTTTTTTTTTTTATTACAATATCTGTTACAACTGCTAATATGACATCTAGTAACATAAATATAAATAAAATAGTGTACAAAATAAAGAATAGTATTTTCATTAGAATTATATCCGTATTATGATGATTATGATGATTTTATGACTCTTTGGACTCCGCGCGGTCGACGCATGTGACGCGCCAGCACCTCCGTGAGTATATTAGCGGAATATCTGTCATGTTTGTTGTATAATGAAAAAAAGAAAGAAAAAAGAATTAAAATATTTATTTTTTGACTGTATAATTTTAATGCGTTTTAATGTTAATTTCAAACATCAACAATTAGTGATTCGTTATTAACTTTATTCGTTATTATATTTGTTAACGTAATGATGTCATCAGAGCGTGTCGGATTGGATCCGACAACGGAGTTGTTACATGCGTTTTACAATTTGGCCTGGTATAAATTAATTTTGTAAACAATTGTTCATCATTAAAATTGCAACTGCGTGGAGAAGGCTGGAATGTGTTCCAAAAATTCTTCCAATTTTTCTTCTGAACTTCTTGTCGAAGAACCATAAACCACTATTGATCTTTTTAATCTCTTCGTTGCCTTCCAAAGAGAATAATTACTAGATGTCTTTATTAAGTGTATTTACTAATAATTACTAAGTGTCTTACTAGATGAAAGATTAGTTAAATAATGTTTGAGGCATTCGTTCTCATATTCATATAATAGAGTCATAAGATTTCTGCAGACACTGTTGAATTTATTTTTATTGGTAGGTGATCTTGTGATTTGCCATATTTTTCGTAATTTGCGTTTTTGAGCTATTAATTTGTTAATGTTAATAGGATAATTAGGTTTGTAACTTGCATTTGAAAATATAATGGATTTTCACTTTTTAGTGAGTTTTTTTTCGTTGTGAGACTTTATGACTCTTTAGCTCTGTTACGTATTTGTTTTATAAAGAATATTTTTACTTTTTGGTTAGATTCAACAGCTTTTTTAGTATAACTTATTTAAAAGCTTACATGTGGTTGTGCTAAACAGGGACAAAATAAATACCGGCACTAATGTAAAAAAAAAAGATAATATAAATCAAAATAATTAATATAAAATATACTAAAAAAGCAATTTAATTGATTAAATTGATAGTTAATAGACTTGTGATAAATAATTCTTCTTAACAAGCTTCAGACACAGGTTGTACACAGTTTAATCTTTGATGATGAGCCCACGAAACATGTATTTCAAACAGAGGTTTAGTTTATCTTATTTGCTATAATTGTATTTCAACCAACTTTAAGTCTAATTATGATTAGTAAAGAAAAAATATATAAAAAACAAGGATTTTTGATAGTAGTAAGAGTTGATAAACATTTTGTTTAATAGACATCCCCATTCAAGTCTAATTATGACCACATTTCAAGAGCAAGATCTTATTTGGTAAAACCGATAAAATAAGAAAAAGAAATTAGCTCTGGCTTCCCTTTTTACCCGCCTATGAATTTTTTTTAAAAAACAGCAAAATATGTATTTCTAGAATTGTTGTAGAAACAGCAAAATATGTATTGTTCGTTTTATATGTGCTGTGTTATGAAGTGGCTGATTTGGTTGTCACATTTGAATTACAAAAAGTCAAAGTGGACCTTTGAGCCATATTCTACCCTGCCAATAAATGCTTCTGATTCAGTTATATAATTTAATTGCCCATATTTTTAATAAGCTTGGCTAATGCAATCAATTAAAATACCTTGCAATGGTATCAGTGGTTACTACATTAAAACTATCAATGACTTTGACAATGACAAGTAACTGTTATTGTTCGAGAGATCAGTTACATTTGAATAGAGTTGAGTGCGAATTTGAATTGAATTGATACTTTTTTTTAACACAGTTTGTATGATTAACATAACTCTTATAAAAACAACTTTGAATTGTGGTCGTGTGTACAGTACAACATCTGTCGGGTCAGATATATATTCAGATTTTCAAAATTCTGTATAGTAATTCTGTAAAAAAAAACTGTAGAATAAAAAACCCTCAAAATACCATAGGCATGAATTTAAAAAAATATCTATTGTAATTGCAATTCTTGTAAGAAAAACTGAACAAAAAGCACTCTCAAAACACTAAAAATACAATTATACTAAATTCTTATAGTAAATTCATGAAATATCCTAATTAGTTTCGTAAAAACAAATTGTCATATGAAAGTTGCTGCTATATGAAGTGTTAAATAAATAAAAAATAGAAAATTATCAAGAAACAGTGAAAGATTTTTTGAGATACGTAAAAAATCATGATATGATTGCATATTGAACATGAGTGAATAAAATAATTCTTATACAGTTCTGACCTCTGTTTTAGTGCTGACTTGAAATATTGTTTGTGCCTTATGAGAAAGCTGAGCCCAGCAAGAACTTAGAGTTCCAAGCCTCTGTTTAAATGAAAGTGCTAATTCGGGCTCCTCAGCTTCTATGTCTCCTAAAAATATCATTATGATATTAAATAAAGTTGATTGTAAATATATGCTGAATTCCAGAGTCATGATTCGTATAATAAAATGTTGTGAAAAGTGCATTTCATTAAATGTAAAAAAAACAATTTGATAGCAAAATTAGCAAGAACTACATTAAAAAATAATTGGAAATGGTTTAAACAATTAAAGATGTCTGTTCTCATAGATGTTCCTATATCTCCATCTTTAACTCCATATGTGTCAAAGACTCTGATAACTTTTATTACTACCATAAGTTATATATATAAATATCTAAAATACACCATCCAAAAGTGACAATATAATAATTAAGCTCTTAATTTAACTAATTTGATAAAAATATAATTTATATTACATCTTTTAAACGAATACCTAAAATAGAAGGTTAACATAATTATTCAAACTTATTTGTGCCACTAATAATGATTATATTATATTCGAACGAAGAAACGCAAAAAAACATATTTTATATTTCTTGGTAGATGTCATTCTATCAAATCTATCGTGGTATTAAACAAAACGACGATAGAATCAAATAGCAGCGGTACCACAAGTAGTATAGAATCGTAGAACAATTCAATATTCAAATTCATTACCTAATGAAACATTTATGTCAACAATGTTTTTATCAAATTCTTTTTCTAATATATCTAACCACCGAAATGCCAAACCCACGCCGGACATTTTTACTTTATACCCCATACCCCCATTGACATATAGTGTTGGCAACTGTCAAAATCAACAGATAAATTGCGCCAAGTTTGAATAATTAATTTTTACTCGAATATGGCAATAATAATCTTATTATTAATTATGCTTATTTATCTATGATAATAATACATATATTGTTGAATAACAATATCGAATTGATTATGCGATCTATCAGAAATCGCTTAAAATATGATAACTAAGTTTCAGTGAAATCATTAAACATTAATTGAAAGTCTTATACTTGTTTATCTATGGTCTACACTACGATGAATGATTAATAAATAATAGAAAATGTATGCATTGCAAACTGCAATATTAAACTAATTAATTATCCATCGCAAAATCAATGTCTCAAACACGTGATAAATATATAGTAATATAGATTTTTTTAAAAAAATTTTGCAAATTAAAATAAATATAAAATAGATTAAATGTAAAAAGTTAAACTCGAATTATATTTAGAATAGGTTTTTCTTTGCAATCTTGTTTCAAGAATGTAGTGATTCTGATTCCAATTTATAGTAAATGTAATTCAAAACATTTTTTTGGCTCAAATGTGTTTTTATTTATTGACTAAGTATTGTTTTAGCAAACCATAATTTACTTATGCTTCACTCTTGCACACCATTGCATACAACATGGGGAGTTATCTCCGATCAAATGCATATTACCCTGTTTTTGGAAAGGACTACTATTTTTAGCAAAAAAAAGATGTCGCTACTAGTTTCAAAGCGTCAAAATTACTCGCTAAGATTTGGCATTCGCCATTTTGTATCTTCTATCAAAGTTTGTGGTTCGATGTTGTTTCTGTAATTAATTGTATTCAAGTAAGCATTTATGTGAAATTTAATATGGCAAAATGTAACGCAAAAACTTGTGGTAACTTCAAAAATAATATAAAACTTTTTTACGCCTTTATGAAGTGAACAAATTAGAAATGTACAATTATATTTCACAGAATAGTTCTCATGTCTATAGTTCACAGTGATATAAGAAGAGAAAGACAATCTGATATATGACCAGGAGAATACTCCGGAACTCCAGTGGAAAAAGTAATAATAATTCTGAATAATTTAATACCATTTGCTATTACGCCTTGATATTATATTACAACATGTTATGTTTATTAGATGTTCTCGGGAATTGCAGCAGAATCTAGTGGCTGAGGATAGGAGTATCTTGATGCCGAGGGCATGTAAAATGTATGACACATCCATTATATGTTGAGAAAGTTAAGAAGGATAGACAAACAATGCAATAATCTGAGGTATAAATTGCAACAGAGTATAAAATGCTCAGAAATATTCCTAACATTCCATCCAAAAGGACTGCTGCACTGTTCTATTGACACAATCGAATCATAAGAAATTCAAGATTTTGTAGAATGCAACTTTATTAATGATTGATTGGAAAGCAAAATAACTATCAAATGCAAAGTTAATGTTAAAGAAGTATAACTCACAAATGAATTTCAATTCTTGGAATTTAGTTTTCTATCAATTTTGATATCAATATATATATTTTATGTCTGTAGGATTTAACTTTTTAAATTTGTTCATTATTTGTCATTTCTTCTAATTATACTATTCCATTATCTTTAGTATATACTCTATATACTACATACTTAGACTCTATACTTTTTTCTTCTCTTTTTAATATATTAATATTAGTCATTAAGAAATTAATATTAGTCAGTTCGTGTAAATTCATTATACTTATGAAAACTTTTACAATATTTCTGTGTAGTTGTTATATATTATTGATCATTAAGTAATTCATATTGATCGTTACTTTTAAGTTTAACATTTTATTGTAAATGCTTCTACACAATCTCTGTGTATCATTAAGTAATTCATATTGATCGTTATTTTTAAGTTTAACATTTTCTTGTAAATGCTTCTACACAATCTCTGTATAGTTATATATTATTGATCATTAAGTAATTCATATTGATCGTTTCTTGTAAATTTATCATACCATTGTGAATACTTTTTTTAGTTACTTATAATTGTAAAATTATAATACTTATTATTATGTATATATTGATTATTACATTTATAAAAATTTTAATTGTTATGTAAAAATGTTTGTGATATATTTGAAAATATATTTTGTACTACGTATGTTTTTTTTCTCATTTCCCATATAAGAAATTATTTAGGTTTTCTTATTTTGAATTACGTATGCAAACCATATCTAGGAACATAGATAAACAAGTATAATAGATCGCTATGTCTGGCGGTTTGACGTTACCTCGATTGGAATACAAATTTTTAAAAATAGATGGCAGCACATGTATAATATTTAAATTACCCCTGGTTTTACTTCTTAATTAGTACGTATCGTATACAGCCCCAAAAACCTGAATAATTTTTAATATTGGAAATAAGAACAAATCATACGAAATACAAAATATATATTTTCAAAGATATTACATATGTTGAAAGAACAATTAAAATTATGTTTATATTAACAATTATAATTACAGTTATAGAATGTTTGAAAATATAATAATTATTATACATAATTATAAAAGTATTATAATTTCACAATTATGCTTAAATAAAATATTTCAAAAACTAAATATCTAAGTGAAGAAAATCACAGAAGTATTTAACTAAACTAAGCACAAATAACTGACTAATATTAATTACTTAATGACTAATATTAATATATTAAAATCTTAAAAACTAAGAAGAAACTACAAGCACAGGAGCACGCAATGAAATTACAAATTTAGAAGGAATGACAAATAATACAAAAATTTAAAGGGTTAAGAAAAAAACAAATAATTTGTTAAAAAATACAAATACTTCACAAACAAAAAAGTCCTAAAAACATAAAATATATATATTGATATCAAAATTGAGAGAAATTCAAATTCCTAGGATTAAAACTCATTTACGAGACATTGTTCTTTATTAATTCTGCATGTAATAGTTATTTCGCTATCTAATGAATTAATAGTAAAGTTGCATTTAACAAAACCTTTGAATAGTTACTGTACGAGTGTTTTATAACATTACATTTAGCCATGTTCCATCATGAAAACATTATCATTGAAATTGCCATAAAAGATCAACAAAGTGTTTACAATGAACAGAATAATGTTTTATGCACATACAATTGTTTATGAATCAAAAGATAAAAGCAATATTTTTGATTCCCAAGGTCGGTAACAAATATATCTTGAATTTAAACATTATATTGGGATGTTACACAAGTTTTATTTGAAGAATATTATAACACTAATCTTCAATCAAAATACATTAAAATATTATGTATGGTATAGACTCTCTTTATAAGTGTTTACATTTGCTAATGTAATAGATAATCTTATTAAATATAACAATGAACTTACGTTGATGAACATTTAAACCAATACTAGTTTACTTTATAGGTGTTTACATTTGCTAATGTAATAGATAATCTTATTAAATATAACAATGAACTTACGTTGATGAACATTTAAACCAATACTAGTTTACTTTATAAGTGTTTACATTTGCTAATGTAATAGATAATCTTATTAAATATAACAATAAACTTACGTTGATGAACATTTAAACCATACTAGCTGAATAACTGTTTTGCAACTTCAACAATATGAGATTCAATCCAATCATATAACAATTCCGAAGATAATGGTATTTCATCAAACATCAAAACACAGTATCTGCTACTAATACTTTTTAAAAGAAATAGCTGAACCTAATGTTTTAAATAGACACTCATAAATACCGCTATACACTTGTATCTCTGAATGCAACTTTCTCAATGTTTGAGGACATGGCAAAATAAATATTTGTCTCCAAAAATAGTAGACCTTTGGAGACTTTTTGTACGACTTATTCCTTAAATTATTGCATTGTTTATGAATCCTTCTTGTCATTACATATTGCATTCCTTGGTTGTCAAAAGTACTCCTGCGCTTTGTTCGTGCATTTTGCAGCAATTTGCAGGTACCCCCAAGACACCTATTCAATATAATAACATGTTGACATATCTTGATTATATATAATTATTGCTGCAATTATTATTAAAAAATACCTTTGCGGAAACTTGTATTGGAATAGCTAAATATTTTAACCCGCACTTGACACTTTTTTGGGTACTATAAAAACACTTTGCCATATTAAATTTCACAAATGTTCACTTAAACAAAATTAATTAATTAGAAACCACACGAGTTCAAAAAGTTAGGTTATTCGTACAGCTATACAGCGATCAAATACTTGACAGCCACTTGCATGAACGACGAACAATTTGTAGTGGAAATTGAGTGCACATGAGCCATCTGTTTTTAAAAATTGAAACTACTCAGGACCAAAACAGTGCAACGCGCATTTGTTCGAAGATAACTCCCCATGTCTAGGAATAATACCAGCGGTTGATTTATATACTGAACAAGTGCTGCCTTCTTCAGATCGCTAAAAATATTAAAATGGCGATAATGTCAAATGGCCTCAGATAGCGATCTATTTATGTTTACTTATCTATGGCATACAATATACAATTAAGAATAGCACGTTGTTATGCGCCGACACCTTTATCTTTTTACCGTCGCATATATGGCTCTATGTGCATACTCATTACTTATCTATGGACTCTACATCCCTTGAGTTCCAATCTACCTTCTATGGACCCTATATTTCCGCCTAGACAAAGGACCCCTACAAGAAAACACAAGGACCACTCTCATTCCATCTGTACGTCAAGACACGCATAACCTTATAATAAAATTTAATGAAACTTTGTATAATTAAATTCTGTAATAAATTTATAAAACTTGTGGTGTGTTTTAAAATATCAAATTACCTTCATCGCTAAAGGCAAATATATAACATTGGTGGCAGCTTGTGAGATGAACTGAAAAATAGGCCTGAATGTAAGGTAATATTTTGTAAATTTTACAAAATTAAAAAAAAAAAAAAAAAAACACATCGACGTCACAAAATAAGCGAAGGAAGTATTTCGTATCGGACACAAGGGTCGGACAGAAACGTATAGCGTGGAAAGCTTGTATCGGACGGCCCAGATATCGGACACAAGCCGCAGACATCCACAGCGTACTCGAAGTTCTTTTGGCCCGAATTCCGCCATTACGGCATAATACACTAAAAGGAACGCATTTTGGACGCCATTACAGGACAGTACCTTATACATATTTTATTAGAGTTATTATACGGTCATTACCAAATTTTAGACATTCTATTTTTCTATATTTAACATAAAATAAATTTCCATGTTATTATCAAGTTTCCATATTTAATTATTTCCATGTTTCCATGTTTTAATTAGTAAAATTTAATTGTAACTAGTGTGTGATATTTTACTACATCTTCTATATTCCGTTTCAATTACTATTTCTACTATTTCCAAATTAATCACACTAATTGCAATTATATTTTTATTATTATACTATATTTTACTATATCCTACTATTTTAAGTATTTCCATATCTTGTTTTCTAAATCTAGACTATAGCTGTGTTTTGTGTGTGAAAGTATCATATTTACTAAATCTACCATTTCTTACAAGTTACTATTTCTATTTTCTATGTCCTATTTGATCACACATTTTACAACTATATTCTTAATATTTACTATATTCAAAATCAATATTCACCATAGTCAAAGCAAATTCTAATTTTACTATATCTTAATTACCATTTTCTTTCATCATTAAAATTTATACTATTTATAGAACTTGATTGTGATATAGTGTAATATTACTATATTTTACTATTTCATTATACTATATTTTACTATTTCATTATACTATATCTACCAAATCAATACACTATATTACTATTTCCAATTAACCACACTGTTCATAATTATTTTTTAATTATTACTACTTTTTTTAAATCTCATTTAAACAATTTTACTAATCTCATGTTAAATGTGTAGGTTAATATATTGAATGTACAAGTGAACCAGCAGAGCTTCAAGTATACAAATCAGAGAATAATTAGCAGATCCAACGAGTAAATTTTTGAAAATTATTCTACGAGTCCAATTTTATTACAAGTTATTCTACATTAATCTTGGTATAAGGTAACCTATGTATATATTAATTGAATTCAGTTTATCCTATTCCAATTCTCCTTATTTCTTCCTAAAATTTTTATAAATTTATATATACTTATAATAAGCTATTATCATGACACGAGTTTTTGTTGCTGGTAAAAGTATAGTCTGTTTAGAGACAGATGACGTTTTTGAATTTATTGATTTTGTTAATAGTAGTCACTATGCTTTTAGTATTTTACATCCTGATGACCATCCTAAATTATTAGAATATATTATTTATATAAAAATGGCGGGTCGTAATATTTGGCATGTTGAGCACAGGAAGTTTGACACATTCCCAGAGCTCACAAAGTACTTTCAAGATTGGGTGATAGATAGAAAGAAAATTAATAAATATAAACATTTATTGACTCCCTTTCCAAAACCTCAACCTAATATCCCAAAACATGCTGACATAAATGAATTTAATGACTATGAAGAAGTTTCGGTTTTAGAACAGGAAATAACATACGAGCAAGCTGACGTTAAAGAACAAATCGAAACTTCATCATTCGCAAATATTTTAGAACCTCCTACAACCTATGAAGCACAGACTATAATTGATGATGAAGACAGAGACGCAACTACTATTTTAGACAATTCATGCACTTACACTTCTAATCCTACTAATCAAATTTTACCAAATCCTACACAAATAACTATTCCAAATCCTTCACAAGTAACTATTCCAAATCCTTCACCAGTAACTATTCAAAATCTTTCACAAGTAACTATACCAAATCCTTCACACGTAACTATACCAAATCCTACACAAATAACTATTCCAAATCCTCCACCAGTAACTATTCAAAATATTTCACAAGTAACTATACCAGATCTTTCACAAGTAACTATACCAAATTCTACACAAGTTACTACACCAAATCCTACACAAATAATTCCAAATCCTAAACAAATTTTAATAAATCATGCTCAATTTTTACCAAATTCAATACAAATTCTACATCATCCTACACAAATAATTATTCCAAATCTGACAAACATAATTACACCAAATTTTAAGCAAATTTTAACAAATCAAACACTAATTCTACACAATCCAACAAAAATAATCATACCAGATCCTAAACAAGTTTTACCAATTTCCAATTCCATACAATTACCAAATTCTATACCGACTTTACTAAATCATAACAGAACCCTGCCAAATCCTAATAGATCAAGATCATATTTTAGACATCTACCAACTTCATTTATGTCCAATTCATATTTAAAATTTATTCTTAAAATTATTCCAAAGCTATCAAACTTCAATTTTAACATTTTCAATCTTCATCCATTTATAAAAATTCAAATTTCACTACCATTATGCCATAATGTGTTTATTTCTAAATTTTTAATAAACAATTACAATCTCTATTTTGGCAGAAAATCTAAAATAAAATTAAAAAATATTTTAGTCAAATATGAGTTTCTTTTGAAATTCTCTACTAAATTTAAGTTTATCAACATTCCGTTTTCTCCATCGATAAATTTCTAGATCATTATTCATTAAAATTTTAATTTTCAAATTTTTAAAGTTATATTTAATTTTCTTTGATTTTTTTTTTTTGAAACTCTATTCGTTTATTTAAATCCTTCCATCTTTCCAAACTTTTGTTTCAAGAACCAATTTCTTACTATTTTGCATCGAGAACCCTTCGATGAACCTTATGTCCATAATTTCCACATCATAAAATTAAATTTTCATTCCATTTTCATTTTCATTATCAATTCGATATTTTACTAAATTTTAAAGCTCAATTGTTATATTCTAAATTTTATGAAATTGATTATTACAATTTTTATTTTATCAAGTCTAAGCTATCGACTGAATTTCTATCGAAGAGATTATCGACTGAAGGGCAATAAAAATTATTCAATATATGAACAATTTTTCATATTTTTATTATTCTATTTTAGTATAAATATCAAAACATTAAATTGTTCTTTTAAAGAAATTAATTAAAGCAATAATAATTTAACTTTTTCTACAAATTTAATATTCTACGTTTATATAATTTTGTGTTAAGATAGTTCTATTTTCAATACTACTTCAATATCCATGAAACCTATGTTTACCCATTTCCTAACTCACACTGAATTTAATAAATATTACATTGGTTCCCATTTTTAAAATTATATACCAAAATTTTAGTTTTTTATAACAAAAATAACTTCTTTCCTCGTTTGTTAATTATACTCTGTTTTGTGGAAAGAAATCTTTAAAAGTTCATGTAATTAGGATTAAACCTTTTATACAATGATTATAATTCTATTTAAAATGTATATTATTTTCTATTCTTATGTGTTAATTTTAATTCTATTTTCTTATTTCTATTGTTGATTATTGATTTTATACTAATTTTCATTTCTACATTGTACTAGTTTTAAGCATTGATTTTTAAATATTCTTGATCATTTTCATTGTATTAACATATTATTGATTTCCATTTTTTTATGTGTCATTTCTATGTCCTTTGTCAAATTGTTCTTTTCTTATACTATGTATTTTGTTTCTATATTATGTTTTTCGATTATAGTTCATAATTTATTGTAAAATGTCTGAATGTCTGAATTTGGTATCTGAAGGGGGAAGGTATGTTATGCGCCGACACCTTTATCTTTTTACCGTCGCATATATGGCTCTATGTGCATACTCATTACTTATCTATGGACTCTACATCCCTTGAGTTCCAATCTACCTTCTATGGACCCTATATTTCCGCCTAGACAGAGGACCCCTACAAGAAAACACAAGGCCCAGTCTCTTTTTCCATCTGTACGTCAAGACACACATAACCTTATAATAAACTTTAATGAAACTTTGTATAATTAAATTCTGTAATAAATTTATAAAAACTTGTGGTGTGTTTAGTGAAATATCAAATTATTTTCATCGCTAAAGGCAAATATATAACAACGTGTAGTTATTGATCGCTGTTGCAGTATGTAGCATCTAATGGTAAATGCTCTCTAATGCAATACGCTTTATTTTTTATAATATACTGTGGTGGGGCAGAAGACAGTATATTGGACGGCTTATAACGGATAACACATAATGCTAAGTTAGGTTTTCATATTTTAAATTATAAATTATAACACACTGATGATGAGACATACCTAGTCTCGAAACGTTTGTGAAAATTATTATTTAATAAATTAGTGCAAAAAAGAGTGTTGTTCGTTCATATTTCCAAATTAATATCTATTTATCCACTCAGAATACATTTGTTGTTATTAAAATATAATATATTTATGATTATAAATCAAAAAAATGTAATGTTTACATTATTATTGGCGAAAAGCAGCTGAGATGTGCCAAAAATTAAAATAATATAAAATACAGTCAACAGCGTCTGACAGATGATGCAGTCTGCGCATGCGTTTGACGATTAAAGCAGTTGTACATTTAAGATCACCCATATGGATGTATATATATAAATTTCAGTATAGACTGTAGTGTAAAAAACATAATAATTAACTTCCCGTAGGGTAAAAAAATCGAAAATGAACATTTTTATATGCCATTACGGTTCAAATGTTTCTGAATATTTTGGCATGCCTTAGAAAAAATTGATGTTTGTGTGTGTGAGTGTGTGTATATGCGCGTCTGTGTGTGTGCGGATACAAATTTTCGTCGTCGATTTTGGGAACACCGATCAACCGATTTAAATAATTCAAAAAACAATCGATTCGTATTGATAAGGAGACGTGCTGATTAATTTTTGGCAGAGGCAGGTCTAACCGTTCCAAAGATGCGGGGCAAAAAGTGCCAAAAACGGTAACACAGTTTTTAAGGAAACGGAGCGTCCAATTTTAATAATTCAAAAAACATTTTATTTGTATTGACAAGATGAAGTACTGATTAAATTTTTGGGAAGGCAGGTCTAGAGGTTATAGATCTCATTAAAAATAAGTTCAAAAAATGCCATTTGGCGGTCAAAAGTGTTCATTGGACATATGTACATCAAATTATCAGATATTTAATAGAGATTTTAATAATATGTACACATTTTGCGTAATTTTTTTTGGGTTCCGTACCCAGATGGTTCAAATAAATATTCTCCACATTTTCGATAGTATGGAATAACCAATTTGAGTAATTTAAAAAACGTTTGATTCGTATTGATAAGGAGACGTGCTGAGTAGTTTTTTGCATAGGCAGGTCAAGCCGTTTTGAAGATACGGGGCAAAAAGAACCAAAAATCTCAATTCAGTTTATGAACGAATGGAGCGTCCGATTTGAATAATTCCAAAAACATTTTATATGTATTGATTAAACGAAGAACTATTAATTTTTTTGAAAAGGCAGGTTCAACGATTATAGACTCTCAATATTTAAAAAAAATGTAATTTGGCGTTAAAAATGTTTACTAGACATATGCACATCAAATTATCAGATATTTCATAGAGATATTAATAATGTTTGCAGTGGCGGCTCCAGCTTCGGCGTCAAGGGGGGGTCATGATTGAAAAGTTTTTATAGTCCTCAATGAGTATGTAACAAATTTAATATATATATATATATATATATATATATATATACTAGCTGACCCGGCAAACGCTGTTTTGCTAAATAAGGTATATTCTAAACCATTTCTAGAGAATCAAAAATATTAATACTTTAAGTGCATAAGGATGTGTTGTTTGAATGCTGTATACAATTAGGTATTATAAAAACAATAAACCCCATTAGTTTGTCTATATTTTGTCAATACAATCAAACTGCAAGTTTTATACACTTTCTATAGAAAACATCGTATAATCCTCCGAGTCTTTTTTGGTCTTTCGGCTTATTAATTACGTTTCAAGTTTTTCAGATTCTTTTTGGATTCTGGATTTTGTGTATAATTGTAAATAATACTACTGAGCTTATACAACATTTAACATACGAGATAAAAAATGAATTAAGTATTTCTTCTTTGACCTGCTTTTTGAAAAGTTTCAAATTACATTCGATGAATTAAAGTAAATTTAATAAAAAGTATATATGTAGAGCAGGGCGAGGCACAAAGGTCCAATTTGACTTTGAGCAAATATAAACTATATTGTGAAAACCATAACAATTATATCACAAAAAATAAGACATATCAAACGAACAATTATCTGACTACGTTCAGTAAAGTAACTTCTACTTCATCATTGTAGAAATGAGCTCTTCCAAAAATTTGTTATCTAGACTTTTTTATCCTATATGCGGGGTAACTTGTAACGGGCAAGTGGCAAAAGGTTTAAAGCCTTATTATAATTTTAAAGGTATTTTACAAAATAATTACATTTTTAATTAATGCTAAAACTATACCAACGGAAGAAAATACTTTTATTATGGATTTTCAAAGATTACCGTTTATCTCCCGATAGCAAAGTCATAAGAATCAAGGTTATAGCTGGTTATACAACTTTTTCCCTCTACTTTCAAATATTGTTGTTAAACAATGCTTACCTTTACTGATTTTTGGCACATTGGTGGTGGACCTTTTTAATCCCGGACCTTTATATATTAATATCTATTCTGCGAAATTACAATTGGAAAAATGTTATTCGACAAAATGTCCATTTGATCGATACCAAGTTTAGGTTCTGAATTTAAATAAGATAAATAAAAAATAATATAACCTAGAAAATGTTTTATAAATACCAATGAGTATATAATTATACAAATGAGATCTTTCAAAGCACCGTGTTTGAGAAAAATATGCCAAAAAGTGCATTTTCATATTAACATATCAAAAAAGTTTATATTTTGAGTCTCTAGTAACGTTTGCGGCCCGTTTACTAACGTTTCTGTATATAAATAAAACTACAAACAAAACTACTTACTACAAATTTATCATAAATAAATAATATTCGCGTAAAACATCCTATTAAACGTAATTGAACATCATCTGTCAAAAGCGTTTGACATTTTACGAAATTGCCACCGTTCATTGTTTTATTTAAATTACGCTTCTACAAAAATTTTCAAATTAAAAATGTAAAGTTTCTACGTGGATTTGAAATAATTTCTCACCTTTTGGACTTTCTCTGGATTGGCACGAATTTTTCAAGACTAAGACTGGCCAAATCGATTCAGCCGTTTTCGAGTTTTATTCGGACATTTGAAAGAGAACTCCATTTTTATATATAAGATATATTAGATAGAGCGGGGCTTAAAGATTTGCGGGTAAGAAGGTCCACAACCGATATCTCAAAAACAAACCGATTTCTTAACAACAATATTTGAAGGTAGAGGGAACGAGTTCCGACTAGGTCACCGTAGAGTGCGGATCGTTTAAAAATAAACAAAACAAGTGTTATTTATCTGAGTGCTAGAAATATCGAAGGCAAACCTATGGATTATAAACCATTCGAACCGGGAGGATTACCGGTTTCGACAAGTATGGATAAGAGGATTAACAGCTCGGAAATCGAGATAGGTAGTCAAATAGCCAAGTCGACAAATATTATTAACAATGAGGAAATTAGTATTGATGAAGAAATGAATAGTGATATGTCAGAGTTTTATGAATGTGATTACGAGCAATCTAATAACGGAGTTAATGAATTGCAAAATTCATCATGTAATCCGAGTAGTTAAAAAAATCAAGACAAGATAAATATTACAAATGTGGATAATAATAAAGATATTAAATATAAATCAGATAAAAGATTCAAACGTGATTCGAATAAAAAGAAATTTAATATATCCGAAGAAATAATTAAAAAAAATTGTAAAAATCGGAACAAAGCATGGTGAAGTGATAGTGTTAAATAATAATAAAAGTGAAGGAACCACTAGTGGTAATGTGAGTGTGAATAACAAAAGTTGGAATGAAATGATAGAAGAAGAAACCGTTACAAATAATGAAGATAGTAATTTTTATAATTCGGTTGATGAAGGACCATATATAATATTTGCGGAAGCGATTGATAATAATATTGGAAGATTCCACAATCTAGCATTGGGAAGAATGTTATTCAAACAAGAACCAAACTTAAGTAAAAATATCATAAATATAACCAAAATTGGAAAAAATAAAATCAAATTATTATTTAAAAATTATGCGTATGCAAATAAACTAATAATAGAAAAAATTCTTGAAAAATTCAAAATAAGAACGTACATTTCGAAGCACAAATTGTATAGAACTGGAATTATTTCCAATGTTGATCCGGACATGGATGAGCAAGAAATTAAGGAAGTGATCAGATCAGATATTGAAATAGTAGGCATCAAATGTATTAAAAAAAGAAATGTAGATAAACAAAACTTGAAAAGTCAAGCGGTCAAACTAGTATTCAGAGGAAACTATTTGCCAGAATATATATCAATGTATTCTGTTAGATGTCCCGTTAGTCCATACATACAAGCAGTGATACAATGTCATAATTGTTGGTGTTTTGGACATATAAAATTGAATTGTAAGAGCAAAACCATGTACCATTGGTAAATATTTAAACCAGGCTTACAAAACAGATAAAGGAATAAGTCATGTAGGTCAAGTACATAATAAAGGATTTGAGAATAATTATAACGGAAGGTAGAAGAAATAGATGACACCCTTCAGACAGCTTCTTAAAATTAAAAACAAATAAACAAACATGGACAATATTAATATTCTTCAACTAAATTGTAGGTCATTACTAGCAAACAAGGAAAGCATAGAAAGCCTGATGTACCATAAGAAAATTCATATTGCTGCTCTAACAGAAACTTGGCTGAAAATAGGACAAAAATTTAACTTTAAAGACTACAAAATATTTTGAAGTGACAGACAGGATGGTTATGGCGGCTCAGCCATACTGATCAGAAACAGTATTATCTGTGAGGAATTCACACATTTTCTGAACAACAGAGACATTCAAATGACTGCAGTTATAATTAAATCGACTACCCCCTTTTGCGTGGCATCCATATATTGCTCACCTCAGGCCACAAAGGATTTATATTTAACCAAAAATTTTATTGAACAAATTCCAGTTAGACTAATCGTCACCGGAGATTTCAATAGTAAACACAGCATGGGGAAACAAAATAATTGACAGAGGAGGAGCTATAATGTATGATATTGTAGATAGTCTCAACCTAGTTATCTTAAATGATGGAACTCATACGACAATACAAACTATCAAGAAAAAATCTACCGCCATCGATCTGTCCTTTTGCTCGACATCTACTAATGACAGGATTCATTGGAGTGTAATCCCGGAAAATGTTGGTTCTGATCATTTACCAATTTTAATAAAGTTGCATTTTAAATTTAACACAAGGATGGGTTGGTATCCCGGTCGAATATGGAACACTAAACATGCAGATTGGAAAAAATATGGTTCAGAGATTGAAGATATTCTGGAGACCTTCACAATCCCTTCAAATTGCAAAGAGAAATATAAGTTTATCCAAGATACCATAAATAAGGCGGCTGCAAAGCACATTAAACAATATAAAGTGTCGGATACCTTTAAACCGGTCATATGGTGGAACAGAGACTGTGAGATCCAAACAAAAAGAAGAAACAAAGCCTTTAAGAAACTAAGAAAGGATTTTAACTACAAAAATTACTCGAGTCTACAAAAAGTTATAGCACAAACTAAACGACTGTTTAAAACAAATAAAAGAGAAAAATGGCGTGAGTTAGTAAATTCGTTCAATAGGAATACAAATATTAACAAAATTTGGAACATCATCAAAAAAATTAATAATAAAAATAATAGACAGAACCAACATCATCAAATGAACGATAACTTTTATGAGTCAATTCTTAAGATCCATACTCCCGATTTTGTTCCTGGACCTGCCCAATATAATCAAGAACGGTCGGAAGACTGGATTGATGACAATGAACACGAAGAAATTAATGGATGCATCAAATATGAGGAACTTGTACTGGCACTAAAGGAGAAAAGAGACAGTTCTCCGGGATTCGACAACATAACATTAGCAAAAGCCCTAAGGCATTTAAAAACCTAATAATTGAGATGTTCAATTATATATTGCTTTCAAACTGAATCCCGGAAGAGTGGAAAAGAGCGGTATTAGTTCCCATACTAAAACCACAAAAAGATCCTGGTGATTATAAATCCTATAGACCAATAATGTTACTACCCTGCCTTTCAAAAATATTTGAAAGTATTCTAAAAAAAAGATTAGAATGGCATATAAAAAAGAATGTACTATTAAATAAATATCAGTTTGGTTTCAGAAGAGAAAAAGGCACGATTGATTTACTCAGCGAACTCCTGGTGGACCTATATGGCGCATTGACAGAAAATAAGTATGTTTTATTAGTTACGACAGATGTTGAAAAAGCCTATGATCATGTAGATCATAAAATACTCAAAAATAAATTAACAAAGATAAATATTCCAAACAACATTGCTAACATCATAATGTCACTTCTATCTGATAGAAAGATTTATGTGAGGAACCAGAATCGACTTATAGGTCCGAGAATAACTTACAATGGTATCCCTCAAGGCTCGATTTTAAGTCCCATATTATTTAACATCTATATGTCGGATTTCATAGAGACAGAAGGGTCAAAAGTGAAAAAATTACAATATGCAGATGATTTGGTCATGTATATTTCTTCGCGATCATTACAGGAATGTAGTGATGAAATGAACATCTCTTTAAGAAAAGATTTAGAATTGATGCGGGACAATAAACTTACACTAGAACCTCACAAGTCTAAATGCATTTTATTTACAAGGCATAGGCTTCCGAAAAATTGCACCAGTATAAATATAGGCACGATTCAAATTAATATAATGGAGAACATCAAAATTCTAGGAATGTTATTTGATACAAAATTAAATTTCAACAAACATGTTAACGAAATGTTAGCTAAATGCAAAAAAAGAATCAATATCCTCAGACGAGTAAGTGGCACCAGTTGGGGTGCACATCCTAATGTCTGTCTCTCGTTATATAAAGCTGTTATTAGACCCCACTTTGACTACGGGTGTCAAATTTATGGAGGGAGTTCTAAAGGGTTTTTGGAAAAACTAAATAGAATACAATATGCAGCTTTAAGAACATGCTTGGGAGCATTAAAGTCGACACCTACGAATTCGCTGTAGGCAGAAGCTGCAGAAGCTCCGTTAGACATAAGAAGACAGGTTATAACTAATAGGTTTTTGATTGAAAAATTTAATTATAATCATGCATGGATACAAAATTGTTTAGAGCCACTTGCAGTTCTGCATTTCGAAAATAGATTCTGGTATAATAAACCAATCCCACCTTTAATTGCTGGATTCCATACACTTAAACCACTAGAAGAAGAAATGATGTTAAATAACAGATTGACATACTTCACTATGTCTTGGAAAGGCACGTTACCTAAAACGTATGTACACTTATCAGATGACTTTGATAATGAAAAGAATATAGATAAGAAATTAATAAATCTGAAACTGAACAATTTAATGCATTCAAGATGGAAAAATTATGTTCAAATATATACCGACGGTTCCAAGACAGAAAATGGGGTTGGAAGCGCAGTTTGGATCCCAAGTCAAAATAAACAACTTCAAATTAAAATACCCGATTGGGCTACAATATTCACGGCGGAAGTGATGGCCATTAATGGAGCATTAGACCTAATCCGGAAACATAAATTGGAAAAAGTTATCATTTTGTCAGATAGTAAATCTGCTTTACATGCTTTAAATATACCTAAGAATTTTGGCAATCCACTAATTTTCGACAGTATTAGAAAGATAGAAGATTTAATCAAACAGAAGCATAAAATCGAATTAATATGGATAAGAGGACATTCGAATATCACCGGTAATGAGATCGCGGATGGGCTGGCCAAAGATGCACATAGCACATCCACAATTATAAATAAAATTCCTGCAGTAGACCTTAAAGGATTTATTACAAAAAATGGAATGTCTCAATGGCAAAAGGTATTCGATCAAGATTCATGTTTGAAAGGAACACTTTACCAACCGTGTAACCCAAAGGTATCGAGAAGGACATGGTTTCAAAACATAAAATGGAACAGGAGAGAAATAACAACAATCTATAGACTAAGGCTATCACACACAAGGAATAACAGTCATCTATTCAGAATCGGTATTAAAGAAGATCCGTTTTGTGCTTGTAGTATCACATTAGATACGTTGGATCACATATTTTGGAATTGCAAATTATATAAAAATGGACGGAAGAAATTGTATAAAAGGCTACAACAGCTAAAAGTTCAATTTCAAGTAAATGCAAGACACATTATTAGTGAGAGTAATATTGGAATATATAGAGTGTTGCTGGATTTCATGACTGATTGTAATATAAAATTGTAGAAATTTACGGAAATCAAGTTAATGATGATAAGTTATTATTGTTATTTTTTCTTCAGTTTTGTTAATAGTATTATTATTATTATTATTATTATTATTTATACATTTATACAGAAGTAATGTTTTGTAATGTATACTATTGTAGTATGTAATATGTATTCAATTGATATTGGCTAAAATGTCTGTATAGAACGAGGCCATTTTAATAATAAAAAAAAAAAGTAGAGGGAAAAATGTACAACCAGCCATCACCCTGATTCTTACGGCATTAAAAAAATAATTTTTACAAGAGATAAATTAAATAAATATTTATTCAAACTCTGCTGGTGATTATTTTAGATAAAATATCAAATCAAGGTTATATACAGAGTCATCTCTGTAAAAAATGTATGTATAAAATTCATATTTTTCATTGGATGAATAATGTAGCTATTACTTCGTTAAATCCCTTTAAAATTAAAAATAGTAAATTGGATTGTTTGTCCTCTCGCCGATTTTTCCCCGCCTATGGGGTAAAAAAGACCAAGTGACAAATTTTTTAAAAACAGCAAAATAACACATTTTTACAGTGGTGAATTAGCTGGAAGATGTACTGAAACATAGTCAGATGATTTTTTGTTTGATGTGTCTTATTGGTTGTTATGTTTTTTGTTTACTTTTCACAATATAATTGCTCAAAGTTAAATTGGACCCGCTTAACCTTATATATGTGAATTTTTTTAGAAATAATCTGCATCTTTAACGTGAGTCAAAATTTGACCTTTTCTCGACGTTTTCTCGTCTGAACTGATGTTAAAAGTTAAAAACTATAAAATGAAACTGGATAAGCGCTTGCGTTGATTAGTTTTTTGAGACAATTGGTCGATCCGTTTCTTTACTATTGACAGAAAAGTGCAAAAATGTTCGTCCATGTTTTTGTCAAAAATTCTTAACCGTTTTTGCTTAAACTATTCGAATGTTATCTAATGATAATTTGGAAATAAATGGCTTCTGGCGAAGATCGGTAAAGTCGTTTCTTTTTCATAATAGATTGTCATTTTTTTGGCAATTTAAGTGAAACTTTGCATGGCGATAGAGTTTCTGCTCTAAATGAACGTGGTAAACTATGTTAAGGCTCGCGACAAGTGGTTTACTTATGATAATTAAAGTTTGAATTATTTGGCCGAGCTTTTAAAAAATTCACCGTGTGTATGTATTAGGCTTCTTGTTTTGTATGTGTTTAGTGTGTAATATTCAAACCATTTTTCAAAAATAACTACTATACTTGAAAAAAAAAATAACTTGCAATAGTTTCTCACATCAAAATGGTTTACAGCGGTTAGGTATACTTCTCTAAATCAGTCATTATTAACTTCCCATAGGGTAGTTATAGTAATAGGCCAAAAATCTAACGTTTTGAAGGTTTCTGAACACTTTGGCATACCTCAGAAAAAATGGATGTTTGTGTGTGTTTTGTGTGTCCGCATTTTTTCGTCCACGTTTTCGGGCGCACGGATTAACCGATTTGAATGGTTCAAAAAGCATTCGGTTCTTATTGATAGGGATATATGCTGATTAGTTTTTGGCAAAGACAAGTCCAGCAGTTACGAAAATACGGAGTAAAGAGTGCAGAAAAGACAAATTGAGTTTTTAAGAGAACGGAGTATCCGATTTAAATGATCTAAATAACATTGGGTTTGTAATGATTGTGAGATAAGGTGATTAGTTTTTGGCAAAGGCAGGTCCAGCAATTTTGAAGATACTGAGCTAAATATGTAAAAAATGGCAGTTTTTGAAAGAACTGAGCGACCGATTTGAATCATTCAAAGGACTTTCTGCTTGCTTTGACAAAATAATTGCTTTTGAAAAAAAATGTTTCAATTTTTTTTTCAAGATTTAATTTTTTTTGTATATCGAAAATAATTTAGATTTTAATTTTAATTCTGACTAAAGTTTAAAACTTATATACTATGAATAAATTGTTTTAACTTTTCAATTTAGTTTATATAATTATTATAAATATTAGACCCTGTTACAATATTTATAATAATCTATTTGGAAACATTTAATATTCCTCGAACATTTCGTTACGGTACGGGAAGTTCCAGCAATTTGCCTTAAGGCACGATGCCATACACCACTAGTTCATATATTGATTAAGTCGTCTATTTACCGATGGTAGGATTACAGAAACTTCATGCATTCATGAATTTTGAATGAATTTTTTTCCTAAACTGTAATAAAACATATATTCGCAATACGATTAGAAACTCCTTAAATTTTAGGGTTTTTGACTCCGCCATTCGTCTACATTCAGTTAAATATTCAAGTTATGAAATGTGTTTGATAATAAGATACATAAATGAAATCATTATGAAGTAATTTTGTTTTGTGGAATTAACGATTCGATTAATTGATAAAACATTCGGTTCGTACTCGATCGCTTTTTTTCAGAAAAATCGAATATTTTCAAAAATTTCCAAATTCCTAAGAAAATTTAGAAAAAAACTTTTTTTTTTAAATTCCAAAAATTTTAAATTTCTAAAAAAATTTCAAAATTTTGAAAAAATTTCTAAATTATCAAAAAAATCTAATTGAAAAAAAGAACAAATTTCTTATAAACATGTGGTTAATAAGCACTTATTAATTTACAGTATGTATTTATAGTGCAGTAAACGGAGAGGAAAAAAGGGTATAACCTCTGAATTTTTTTACTGTGCTCCGAATTCAATGAAATTTTGGAATTAGGTTCATCTTACCCTCAAGTTCAAAAGTGAAAACAATTCGGGTTGCGCCATCACCCCCCGGGGGGGTGACACCTCCTCTCAATTGTGTAATTACATTTTTTCAAAATAACGTCAGAAATCGATAGAAGAACTAATTATAAGAAAAAAATGTCTCTTATAGTTTTTCAAAAAAACTAATACTTTTCAAGTTACTGGCCACTAAAGATTCATATATTTTTGGCGTTTTTCTTCGTTTTTTTGCAAATATCTCCTAAAATATACATTTTAACGAAAATCATGTAAGGAATAAAATAATGTCAATAAAAATATTAATAAATCGGTATTACATAAAGTGTTCTAGGTAAAATATTAAGCAAGATTTGAAAGAGCAAAGTCGTTTTTTATTTCGTTCAAGATATAATTGTTGTATTTAAAGCCATCTAGTGTCGAGGTTTTGCATTTTATCCATTTCGGTGAAATTGGGTTTTATAGTGCTCAACATAAGCTTTAAAATGAGTGCTGTTCCAAGTTTTTTGCGTGTAAAATGAATGAGCTATCATGCAAATAAGAAGCATATACGATGTTTTATTCTTTTAAATTTTTTGGTGTAATGAGCGCCATTTCCACCAGAATTAAAGTAATTCACATTCCATCTAGAATTCACTTCATTATAGACATCTTGATGGATTCTAGCAGATTCACTACTTTAGTACAAACTATTTTCAGAAAACTCACGATTTTATAAAAACTTTTTTTCCATTTTTTTTAAAAAATCGAAATTATTTTCATTATATCTCAAAAAGAATAAAAGATACGAATAAAAGCATATAGATAAAAATCAATGGAATCTTTCTGGCATATTATTGTTTCTTATTATTTTTCTCTCACACAAAAATTGACAGGGTTATGAATGTTTAAAGACTGCGCGGCCGCGCAAATAGGAAAAAAAAGTTTTTATAAAATCGTGAGTTTTCTGAAAATAGTTTGTACTAAAGTAGTGAATCTGCTAGAATCCATCAAGATATCTATAATGAAGTGAATTCTAGATGGAATGTGAATTACTTCAATTCTGGTGGAAATGGCGCTCATTAAACCAAAAAAATTAAAAGAAAAAAACATCGTATATGCTTCTTATTTGCATGATAGCTCATTCATTTTACACGCAAAAAACTTGCAACAGCACTCATTTTAAAGCTTATGTTGAGCACTATAAAACCCAATTTCACCGAAATGGATAAAATGCAAAACCTCGACACTAGATGGCTTTAAATACAACAATTATATCTTGAACGAAATAAAAAACGACTTTGCTCTTTCAAATCTTGCTTAATATTTTACCTAGAACACTTTATGTAATACCGATTTATTAAGATTTTTATTGACATTATTTTATTCTTTACATGATTTTCGTTAAAATGTATATTTTAGGAGATATTTGCAAAAAAACGAAGAAAAACGCCAAAAATATATGAATCTTTAGTGGCCAGTAACTTGAAAAGTATTAGTTTTCTCAAAAAACTATAAAAGACATTTTTTTCTTATAATTAGTTCTTCTATCGATTTCCGACGTTATTTTGAAAAAATGTAATTAAACAATTCAGAAGGGGCGTCATTTCCCCGGGGGGTGATGGCGCAACCCGAATTGTTTTCACTTTTGAACTTGAGGGCAAGATGAACCTAATTCCAAAATTTCATTCAATTCGGAGCACAGTAAAAAAATTCAGACCTAAAACGCTCCGTTTACTGCACTATTATAACAAATAATCTATTTAAAAAGATCAAAGTATATTTTCATTCCTCGAATGTTTAATTACGGTACGGGAAGTTCCAGCAATTTGCCTTAAGGCACGATGCCATGCACCCCACTAGCTTTTATCTTATTGGTAAATATCAGTATAGGTTATTTAAAAAAATTGGAACTTTTGAATTGTAGACATGGGTACAGGACAACGTCTGTCGGGTCAGCTAGAATATATATACAAACAACCCTCGGTTAACACGGCACTCTGGGTGCACGGTTCCCATATTACTCGGAACTAAATTTAATTAGATTATATAATAGCTATCTAAAAACACGTTTGAATTATACCAAACACATCTGAAAAAACGCTCGGCGGTTTGTAAAGGTTTGGTCGCGTTAGATGTAAACCGTCCTGTCAAATCATTGGAAACTGTCATGAGATGGCGCATGCGCAGTATACAAAATCATAACGCGTTTGAGGAAGTTGTGGATCGTCACAAACTGGCACATCGAACAGACCCTATGTCATACATGTCATTTCATCCGTATTATTTCTACTTCAAGTTGTATTTTTTAGTCTCCATACAGCACGATAAAAATGGTGCGATTTGTACTAACTCTGATTCTCATAGCTGCACTATATAGTCCAGTCATTTTAGCATTTCACCTCGGAATGTGAGATACCCAGCTGTAAGTTTGTAATAGTTGTATCTTGACACCCTAAAAGTTGTCTCAAAACCTACATATGGTAGGGTGTGCGCAACTATTAAATTTCGGGGTCAAAGGTCACAAAAATCGCGGTTTTTCGCTTTTTTTGTAAATATCTCATTTCCTATGGGTTTTTTGCTATTTATGTTTATTATCAATATTGTAGAATACAAAATTTTCCACAAATTTTCTTTGAAAATTTTTTTCATACGGTGAACCGTTTTTGAGATAGAGGGCGGAGAGCGCGCGGTCATAGCATCCCTTCAGGTCAACCGTTTATGAACTATTGATAGATCAATAATTATAAATATTTGTCAATTTTTATTAACTATTATATCATATTTTAGCATTTTCTTCATGCCTTAAATCTATATCTATTCAATAATACTGATCACCGTTTCCTAAAATTAAAAAATAATTAAGGAAAAAACTTAAATCATAATATGATTATTGTCCCATAAACACTCTTAAAATTTTAAATAGAAAATCATTAATCATTACTCTTCCAAAGAATTACTCTCAGAAAACAATTTGAAAGTAATCTTGAAGAATATCATCAATATGAATTTAGTCCGTATCCAACAGCTCTATTTGATAATAATGGCATGAGAAAAACAACAAAATTGTCATATGACAATATGAGCCCAATAATTGATTTTGTTCTCAATGAAAATAATGTGACGTTCATTATTGATGGCGGATTTCTTCCTCATCATGTTGTATGGAGCAGAGAAAATACTTTTTTTTATTATTTTTGATGAATACATAAATTATTTACAAAGGCATTACAGGTACAAAATAATTGTTGTATTTGACGGATATTCAGACTACAGTAAGAACGTAAAAGCTATGGAGCATCTGAGAAGAACTGCACTTTCAAAATCATATGAAGTATGTTTCGATAAAACAATAGTTGTACCAGTTTCTCAAGAATTTTTTTTTATCAAATCAAAATAATAAAAATAGGCTCAGTACTAATACAAACTTCCACTTTATACGATTGAATATTTATTCCATTAAAAGTAACCCATATGAACACATTTGATATATATATATATATATATATATATATATATATATATTGCATCTTTAGGAGATTATTCGCGGAGAGTTGTCTTATTCTTATAAATGTTTCTAACAGTGTCAACCAACATTAGATCAGATCACAACCTATTACATGATTCATATTTAAATTTTTTACACTTTTTGACAAACAATTAATATCGACTTTCTTTTAAGATCAACAATTTAAGTATTCACACCCTAACATATAAAAACACACACATACAATCTCACAGCTCTCGTTCAAGTGTTTACACGTGTTACAAATGACACACCAGTTTCAATTAGTTAATTTTCAAAAGCCAATCGTACAACATCTAAAAAACAATATTATTTGTGTTTCAAATAATAATTTTAAAAAAGACAAATCTTTTAGTAATTTTGATTTACAAAATCTAATTATTCGGCGGAAAATTAACTCACAAATTCATTTTTGTTAAAAAACTTGTTTAGTGAAAAAGTGCTAACATATATTCAAACATACAGGTAATTAATTCAACTTTGTCATTAACCTTTTCTTAAAAAATTTTTCCATAACTTTCAAAAAATTTTCTATTATGTTTAATATCCTGTTCTGATAATCCACTCATTTATTTTTATCATTTTTATCATTTTCATTGTGATCATATTAACATATTTCTGTACATTATTATATATATATATATATATATATATATATATTTTGCAATTAATTTATTATTTAAGAAAAATCTATTTTCTTTTCCTAAACATATTGTTTGCTAAAATCTCATCAAGATCATGTTTCTTGACAGATGTCCTGAAGATGGAACGTACCTAGTTCCGAAACGTCGACAGTAAAACAAATAATTAAATAAAGAAATTGTTTATTAAAAACTTTTCTTGTTTTTTATTTTGTATTATTTTTGGATTCTTGTTCGAAACTCTACAAAATATATATATATATATATATATATATATATATTAACTTCCCGCAGGGCAAGTTATTGTAATCGCAAGAAAATCGAAAATGGAAATTTTCTTATATCTTTACGTTTCAAAACCTTTTGAACATTTTGGCATACCTTAGAAAAAATGGACGTATGTGTGTGTGTGCGTGTATGTGTATGTGTGCGGATACAAATTTTCGTCGACGATTTCGAGAACACGGATGAAGCAATTTGAATAATTCAAAAATCATTCGATTCGGGTGGTTAAGGAAACGTGCTGATTAGTTTTTGGCGAAGGCAGGTCTATCCGTTCCGAAGATACGGGGCAAAAAGTGACAAAAACCGTAACTCAGTTTTTAAGAGATAGGAGCGTCCGCTTTTAATAATTCAAAAAGCATTTTACTTGTATTGACGAAATGAACAACTGGTAAAATTTTGGGGAAAGCAGGTCCAGCGGATATGGACTCTCTATAAAAATAAATTGAAAAATTGCCATTTGGCGGTCAAAAATTGGACATATGTACATCAAATTATCAGATATTTTATGGTGATTTTAATATTGTGTACACATTTTGTGTAAAATTTTTTGGGTTCCGTACCAAGATTTTTAATTTTGAGGTTTTTATATGGTTCAAACAAATGTCCTCGAAATTTTTGACAGCATGGAATAACTGGTAATCATACAACCGATTTGTATGATGAATAAATCATTCGGTTCGTACTCATCGCGAGGCGTTTTTGATGAATACATAAATTATTTACAAAGGCATTACAGGTACAAAATAATTGTTGTATTTGACGGATATTCAGACTACAGTAAGAACGTAAAAGCTATGGAGCATCTGAGAAGAACTGCACTTTCAAAATCATATGAAGTATGTTTCGATAAAACAATAGTTGTACCAGTTTCTCAAGAATTTTTTTTTATCAAATCAAAATAATAAAAATAGGCTCATTAATATGCTAATGGAAAATTCAAAGGCTGCAAATATAACTACTAAACAAGCCAGAGATGATGCGGATGTCCTTATTGTTGAAAGTGTAATTCAAGAATCAATGTCTGGAAAAACTGCAATTATAATAGAACAAGATATTGATTTACTCGTCATTTTAATTGGGCGTATCCTGTCTCACGAAAAAGAAATTTTCTTTAAAAAAGTTGGGACAGGAAATGTAAAAACGGAGATATAATAGACTAAAAATTTTGATAATTATCCTTATTACACATATTTTATTTCTGCACGCATTAAGTGGATGTGACACAACTTCTGGGTTTTTTAAAAAGGGAAAAAAACATTTTTAAAAGTTTTTGAGAAACTGACAAATTTGGATCAACTATCTAAAACATTTGAGGAAGAAAATTGTTCGCCCCAAAGATTATTAGAGAGTGAAACTCAAACCTTATTGGCAGTCTATAATGCTCCAAAATCTGTGAAAAGTCTCGATCATCTTCGTTATATGCATTACGTCAAGTCTACAAAACTTAATAAACCTGTTCAGCTTGCAAATATTCCACCAACAAGTGCAGCTACTCATCAACATTTCGATGTGTATATTATCAAGTTCAAACTTAGTTAGGTCATGATTTGGAACCAAAGGTATGAAGTTGGGCAATGCGAAACGATTTTCTGGAGCCTATCATGACTATTTTACCACCTGCTCCAGAACATTTGCTAAATACAATTTTCTGCAACTGCAGGAAAGCGGGCTTGCAATGCTCTTTAGCTTGTGGCCAATGTAATGGGCAAGCTTGTTTCATTGCTCTACCATACCAGAGCGACATTAACGAAGATGGAACTTTTTTTATATAAATTGTAGTTTTTGTACCCTTTATTTCATTTTTTTACTTTAAAAAAATAAATGTATCAAATGATATTTTTTAACGAAAAGATAAATTCCTAATTTATTTGTTTTTTTTTCATCATGTAAGAATTTATAAATATTAATTGGGTTTAAATTCAAATATAATTCTTATATTTTCATTAACAATTCTGCAATTACATGGGCAGGTAAGTGTTGTTAAATAAATTAATACTAAATAAAAAGTGGATAGGTTAGGAAAAAATAAAATATAATATAAAAGTTAATAAAAATTGACAAATATTTATAATCATTGATCTATCGATAGTTCATCAACTATATATGGCGCGATTTTGACCAAAGGCATCGGTTGACCTGAGGGGATGCTATGACCGCGCGCTCTCCGCCCTCTATCTCGAAAACAATTTACCGTATGAAAAATTTTTTCAAACAAAATTTGTCGAGAATTTTATATTCTACAATATTGATAATAAACATAAATAGCAAAAAACCCATAGAAAATGAGATATTTACAAAAAAAGCGAAAAACCGCGATTTTTGTGACCTTTGACCCCGAAATTTAATAGTTGCGCACACCCTACCATATGTAGGTTTTAGGACAACATTTAGGGTGTCAATATACAAATATTTACAAACTTACAGCTTGGTATCTCACATTCCGAGATTCTTGCCTAATTTAACCTAAAATGACTGGGCTAATATAAGGTTCCATAGAACGCACCCTAGGCCTAGAGAATATTAGAATTTAGTGTGTTCATGGAACGCACTACGAATTAGCCTGAATTGTATGTTAAAAACAAGTTTTTATTAGCACGCTCCCCATTCTGCACGGTACGCACTTGCCGCGTAAAGCGAGGGTTTACTGTATATTCGATGCGGTGTTTCAGTTGTATAAACTGAAATATCAGCATGCGCATTAAGTACACAAGGCGTGTCATGTTATCGTAATAAATGAAAGGAATATTTTGCACAATCGCATATTGAAATGAAATAAATACAAGTGAACGTAGCACTATTTATTTATTTTTAATTTTTGCTCTTAGTAGAAAAGATAATTTTAAAAATATTATTAAAAATTACAAGCTGTAGTTTATATATAATAAAAATTAACAATGTATTACAGTTATTAATTTTTCACTATAAATGAAGAATTCATAAAAAAGTGTGGTGTGTAGAATGATTAAGTGTTCAAGTCAAATTGTCAAATGTGCAAAAACTTTCAGTGAACTAGAATAACTTCAACAAAATTTTATAAAAAATTTGAAAAATTTGTAGAATTATGACGGCTTGCATACGACCTCAATGTTTGAGCTCATCACTTTGTTCTCTAAAAGTAATCGTTAAACATCAATTTATAAATTTATATAACAATAGTGAAATGTTTGTTAATGGAATATCATAACAGTGCTTTGTAATGGAAAGTCTTTTATTAAAATATAAATCGATGAAACTATTACTACCCTTACTTAACACCACAGGGAAAAAAATGTGGAATCAGTGATGACACAAACCCTCCTGGAAACCAAGATGCACCAAAGTCAGGGCGACATAAGTAAATAATTTACGAAGAACATGCTTAAATTGAGCTATTTTTTATACAAAAAATGAATATAATATTTATTCATAGTAATCGTATAATGTTCGTTTGCTCTCATCACTTCTACGCTAAGTTTTTATTTTTGAACTGTTTAAAATCATAGAATTTTAAATTTTTAATACTTAATATCAATATAAAGTCCATTTAATACATTTATTACGTATTTTTTATTTTTTATTAATTTTTAGTTTTTTATTAATTAGTTTAGTTTTAATACATTGTTCAGTACAGTTTTTTGTCGTTATTGGCATCGTTCAAACATTCCTGTTAAATAATTAAAAAGAGTAGATTAAATCATTATTAAAGCATATTATATATATTATATACTTGTTTTGTAGTATAAAATAGTTATACAAATCTCATTTCAAAGAAAAAAAATGCTAATTAATCCTTATTTTGGAACAGCTTTAAACATAATTACAAGTTAACTAATTAATGTACAAAAAATATAACTAATATTTTATATTAACATATGGTACTCGTGCACTTCTTAAAAAATCATTTATTACAAATTTCTCATTTATAATTTTTCCTCATTTTGTAAGATAAATAAATTGTAGTCGTGATGTATTGATTTAAGTTTCTACATACTATTTTACTAAAATTTGAATATGAGTACTAATACAAACTTCCACTTTATACGATTGAATATTTATTCCATTAAAAGTAACCCATATGAACACATTTGATATATATATATATATATATATATATATATACGTATATATATATATATATATATACGTATATATATATATATATATATATATATATACTCGTATATATATATATTAACTTCCCGCAGGGCAAGTTATTGTAATCGCAAGAAAATCGAAAATGGAAATTTTCATATATCTTTACGTTTCAAAACCTTTTGAACATTTTGGCATACCTTAGAAAAAATGGACGTATGTGTGTGTGTGCGTGTATGTGTGTGTGTGCGGATACAAATTTTCGTCGACGATTTCGAGAACACGGATGAAGCAATTTGAATAATTCAAAAATCATTCGATTCGGGTGGTTAAGGAGACGTGCTGATTAGTTTTTGGCGAAGGCAGGTCTATCCGTTCCGAAGATACGAGGCAAAAAGTGACAAAAACCGTAACTCAGTTTTTAAGAGATAGGAGCGTCCGCTTTTAATAATTCAAAAAGCATTTTACTTGTATTGACGAAATGAACAACTGGTAAAATTTTGGGGAAAGCAGGTCCAGCGGATATGGACTCTCTATAAAAATAAATTGAAAAATTGCCATTTGGCGGTCAAAAATTGGACATATGTACATCAAATCATCAGATATTTTATGGTGATTTTAATATTGTGTACAAATTTTGTGTAAAATTTTTTGGGTTCCGTACCAAGATTTTTAATTTTGAGGTTTTTATATGGTTCAAACAAATGTCCTCGAAATTTTTGACAGCATGGAATAACTGGTAATCATACAACCAATTTGTATGATGAATAAATCATTCGGTTCGTACTCATCGCGAGGCGTTTTTGCAAAAGGCAATTTTGCCGTTTCGGGGGTATGGAGCGCAAAGGGTGTAGGAACGGTTATGCAGTTTTTGAGAAAACGTATTATCCGATTAGATTAATTCAAAAATATTTTGCTTAAGTAGATGGTGTGCAAAAAATGCATTTACAGAAAATTTAGTAACCTTGAAAATTAAAAAAAAACAAATATTCAAAAAAATTCAAAGTTTCAAAAAATTCTAATTTTTGAAATTTGAAAGAAATTAAAAAAATTGACTTCTTACAAAATTTTGAGAATAATAAATCAAATATTTTCAAAAATTTCCAAATTCTCAAAATATTTAAAAAAACGTTTTTTAGATTACAAAAAATGTTATACTACGAAAAAAAATCAAAAAATCAAAATTATCAAAAAAATCTAATTTAAAAAAAATGGACTCTTGTAAACGTACACATTAGTTGTTTATAAAATACGCTCATCACTCAATTTAAAAAGCACTTATAAATTTACAGTATGTATCCATTTATAATAAATAATTTATTTGAAAATCCTCAAAACAGTTATTGATTACTTTTTTCATTCCTCAAATGTTTAATTACGGTACGGGAAGTTCCAGCAATTTGCCTTGAGGCCCAATGCCATGCGCCCTACTAGTTTTTAATTATTTTTTGAACAGCAATCTGAACCTAATAGTCCGATGTAATAGCTGTTGTGCTGATTTTGACTTAATACTAGTCTGTTTGACAGATGGCAACCCAATCAGTTGTCACATCTCTGTACGATTATTATTATTACAATTTCTGTAATAGGGCAAATATTTTTCAATGGTGCAGCAATGCCGGGCGAGGACTATTTTCACTTGGAAATATATTGCTATCTATATTTATAATGTAATTTATTTAACTTCCCGTAGGGTAAGTTATAGTAATCGCAAAAAAATCAAAAATGAAAATTTTTATATATCTTTACGTTTCAGAGGTTTCTGAATATTTTGGCATACCTTAGAAAAAATGGATGTATGTGTGTGTGTGTGTGTGTGTATGTATGTATGTATGTATGTATGTATGTATGTATGTATGTATGTATGTATGTATGTATGTACGTGTGTGTATGTATGTGCGGATACAAATTTTCGTCGACGATTTCGGGAACACGGATCAACCGATTTGAATAATTCAAAAAACATTCAATTCGTATTGATAAGGAGACGTGCTGATTAGTTTTTGGCGAAGGCAGGTCTAGCCGTTCCGAAGATACGGGGCAAAAAGTGCCGAAAACGGTAACTCAGTTTTTAAGAGAACGGAGCGTTCGATTTGAATAATTCAAAAAACATGTCACTTGTATTGACAAGATGAAGAATCGATAAAATTTTCATGATGGTAGGTCTAGCGGTTTCGGAGATATGGAGGAAAAAGTAAAAAAATGAGCCATTTGGCGGTCAAAAATGATCATTAGACATATGCACATCAAATTATCAGATATTTTATAGAGATTTTAACAATAAGTATACATTTTGTTAACATTCTTATGGGTTCCGTACCAATGCTTATGCGTTAGACAGCGACGCGGCGCTTACGCGCTTTATATTTTGTACCTATGCAGTTAAAGCAGTACGATTGCTTTGAAAAAAAGTTCAGATCTTCTACAATATGTCAAAATAAAGAAAAAAATTTTTTGTAAAAAGTAATTTTTTGTCCAATTTATAGTTTCTCAAAAATCTTATTTTTTCAAAGTAATTTTTTTTTACAAAAATGTTAATCGTTTTTAAAAAAATAATAATTTTTGGTACGGGAAGTTCCAGCAATTTGCCTTAAGGCACGATGCCTTAATTGCCTTAAGACAGAATTCCACTTACAGCTAGTTTTGTTTTCTTTTTGTTATGTTTTGTTTGATGTTTGGTGAACTACACTTTTGTTGTACCAGTTCAATTTGCAATTTTCTTATATTTTGGTGACAATTGAATTTGTTTAATGTATAATGTAGTAATATAGTAATTAACATATTAAAATTAATAATTCCGCATTTCAGAAATCGTTTTAATCAAGGATAATTCACAATTGTATACTAGTTCAATAGTTATTCTGAGTATTTATGGGTAAGGATTTTCATATATTATTTAATATATGTGGCACAAATAAAAATCGAATGCCGATATAATATTATTATTTGTGTATATTTTTCATTTTTTATTGAAGAAAAATTGTATGAAATATAAATCATATAGTATATTTGAATACACTATTTAAGCACCGTAACTTATAAACTATATGTACATCTATAAAATTGAAAATAATACATTAAGTTAAATTATATTTGTACATTCAATACACATTACACATATATACATTCAAAAATATCAAACAAACACAAAGGTTAATAAATAACTATGTCACGACAATAGTATAGAACTAGTGGGGTGCATGGCATCGTGCCTTAAGGCAAATTGCTGGAACTTCCTGTGCCGTAATTAAAAATCTTGGTACGGAACCCAAAAAAATTACATAAAATGTGTACACATTATTAAAATCTCTATAAAATATCTGATAATTTGATGTGCATATGTCCAATAAACATTTTTGACCGCCAAATGACATTTTTTAACTTATATTTATTGAGAGTCCATAACCGCCGGACCTGCCTTCCCTAAAGTTTAATCAGATCTTCGTCTTGTCAATACAAGTAAAATGTTTTTTGAATTATTAAAATCGGATGCTCCGTTTTTTTTTAAAAAAAGAGTTACCGTTTTTTGGACTTTTTGTCCCATATCTTTAGAACGACTAGACCTGCCTGTGCCAAAAACTAATCAGCACGTCTCCTTATCAATACAAATCGAATGTTTTTTTAATCATTCAAATCGGTTGATCGGTGTTCCCGAAATGGTCGATAAAATCTGTATCCGCACACACACACACATACACACGCACAAACACATACCTCCATTTTTTCTAAAAATAAGGTATGCCAAAATGTTTAAAAACCCTGGAAACCTTGGAAAGAAATATACAAATTTTCATTTTCGATTTTTTTGCGATTACTATAACTTATGCTATGGGAAGTTAATAACATTACTTTCATAACTATTTACACGTAAATATTATTAATTACTTCATTGACTATTAGTTATTAAGTACCATGGCCTGTAAGTATTTATGCGTCCAATGTTATTTATGGTAGGGTTCTAATTAACTAAACATGTAGTATAGTACTTTTTTGAAACACTGTCAATGTAGGTTTTTATGAAGGGTATATTAGTGGCTTCATGGAGAAATGCAGTGCTTATATAATGTTTTGTGATTGGGTTTTTTGATTGTCCTATAATCATCCTTGTAGGTGTAGCAGTATTTTGTAGTTTTTGTAATTTGTCTAAATTCAGGATATTTCTCATACACCAGATATGTTGAAATAGGTCTTATTATATATAGGATAGGTCTTATTACAGTTAGATATAACTTTCTTTTATTTTCTACATTTAGACAGCTGCTGAATTTTATTAATGGGTATAGCATGTACAAAATCTTTTGAGCTTGGTTAAGTTTATTTTTTTGTGTACATTTAAATTAAATTTTCTGTCCAGCGTCAGTCCCAAATATTTAACTTCATTATTCCATGGTATTACAATATCGTGCACTTGAAGTGATAGCAATGTGATTGGGTTTTTTCGTTGTTTGGTAAAGAAAATTGATTCAGTTTTGTCATAATTTATTATAATTTTTCATTTATGTGCATATTTTAAAATTTCATCCAGTTGGTTTTGGAGTCGCATAATATTTGAGTTTTCAGATGTACGTGAAGGGAAGATTGCTATATCATCAGCAAACATTAATAGCTGATGTTGTTATTAATTGGAATATCAGAGACGAAGATAGAATATAATACAGGACCCAGTATACTGCTTTGAGGTACCCATGCAGAGATATGTTTATTGGAAGATATATTGTTATACATACATACATTCTATTACAGAGATAACTCTTAATAATATTAATTAGATAATTTGGAAACTTTGTGTCATTTTGAATAGTAGACCACTAATCCATACTGTATCAAATGTCTTTTCAATGTCCAGCATTACCATTGCACTATTTTTTCTTTGGTTGAATTTGAGAATATTTCTTCTGTAATAATTGATAACGGATGCAAAGTAGAATGTTTTTCTCTAAACCCATATTGAAAATTTGGGATAATTGTATTCTCTAATAAAAACTTATTAATACTAATGTGAATTACCTTCTCATCTATTTTACTTAAGTGACTGACGGCCTGTAGCTGTTGGGTAGATCACTGTCCTTGTTCGATTTCTTTACAGGTATGATTTTAGAAGTTTACCATGTGGATGGAAAATAGTTAAGTTATTATTTATTTATTTATTTATTTATTTGGCCTTCGACCGTTAGGTCATTTGGCAATATTCACATATTTTGGTGTACATTATACAGTACAGTTCAATAATCTTGTTATTACATAAATACTATAGAACCTAATTTATGATATAAACTTACATAGCTATATACAATATATAAATATATACATACACACTATATATAGATCAAATCCTGATTAATTATGTAGAAAATGCAGTATAATTTTGTAAATATTGGGTTTGTTCAAAGCCATAGCAATTGCCGTGTTTATAGGGAAAGTTATATTGTTCCTATATAGTTCTTGCAGAAGATCTTCTCTTTCTTTTGAATACACAGCATTTCCAAAGGATGTAGTCTATTGTTTGAAATTCTGGTCCACAGGAACAGAAGGGGTCCTGTGTTCGTCCAGTTTTGTATAGATGAGACCTACAAAATGTGTGAATGCATCTAATTCTATTAATCATGGAAATGTCTTCTCTGGTCATATTTAGTTTGCTGAACCAGGTACTAAATGTGACTTGGGGTTTGTAAGGTTTAAATAAAGAGCCCTTTGAAGTCGATTCTAGGTCATAATCGTTTTGCCATTGACTTAGTCCTAGAGTTCTTATCAATCCTTTTGTTATTGGGGCCTTTTTCATAGGAACTACAGCAGTGCATGCTTCTTTTGCCAGTTTGTCTGCCCGTTCATTTCCACAAATTGAGGAATGGCTTTTAATCCAGGCTAACTTAATTATATATCCAGAATCCCGGAGGACTTCTATTTTGTAAATAGTATCAAGAGTCAAGAAATTTCCATCTTCTCTAGGTTTGTTCAGGGCTAAAAGAGCGGATTTGCAGTCTGTAAAAATTATTGATTTTCTGAGCTTTTCATTTTTGACGTACTCTAAAGCCGCATTGATGGCTGTTATCTCTGCTGTAAATACCGATGCAAAGCTAGCTAACTTGAATTGTAATTGATTATCTTTGGAAGGGACAAAAAACACGCAGCCGACGTCGTTTTCCCTTCTGGAACCGTCTGTGTAAATAACTGTAAAGTCTTTGTAATAGTGTTGTAACCATTCTTCAAATTCTAGGTTTTTAATATGATTTTTGAAATCGTGTGTAATGTAAGGTTCCTGACACCAAGAGATGTAATTCTTGGAAAAAGAGTATTTCTGAGGGAATAAAAAAGCTGGAAGTTCACTGTTTATATAAGTCATATCTTCCAAGGGTTTGATGCAGTAGAAAGCAGTTATCAGAGGGGTAGTAGGTTTATTCTTTCAGTAATCATTCTATAATGCAACTCAGCTAACTTCTGTAGTTGTTTTATAAAGACCGTGTAATCTGAATTACACTTTTTAATTATGAACCTGTTCGTAAGTATTTCTCTTCTGATTTTTAGTGGGGATTCGCCAGCTTCTACTAGAAGGGAGTTGCACGGTGTTGATCTTATAACCCTCAGACATAATCTTAATGCTGCGAATTGTACTTTGTCTGAAGTATACTCCTTCTTAGGAGATAATCCTCCATAAATCTGACATCCGTAATCAATATGCGATCTTACAATGGCTTTGTATACGAATATAAGGGAGGTCGAATGTGCTCCCCATCTTGTTCCTGAGAGTCTTTTAATAATATTGATGCCTTTTTCCGATTTTTTTACTACTTCTCTGATGTGTGTCTGGAATGACATGTTTTTATCGAAGGTTACTCCTAGAATTTTTATACTGTCACATAATTTGACCTGCAAATTGCCTATGTTTAAGGCGAGAGAATTCGGTATTTTTCTATGTCTGCTAAAGATGATTTGATTTGGTCGGAGATAGATTTAAATTGTTAGCGTTAAGCCACGATGATACTTTAATAAGAGAGTTTTGGATTTTATTTTTGAATACTTCCATTAAGACACATATTGTGTCAAGATCAGACATATAAATATTGAAGAGTAAAGGTAGTAGACCCGTAGAAATAACTCTTGGACCAATCTTATTTTTGAATTTAATGTAAATTGCCCTGTTATCTAATAGTGACATGATAACACTTGTAATGTTCTGTGGAAGGTTCATACCATTTAATTTTTGTCTCAAGACATTGTGCTCCACATTATTATAGGCCTTGTGGATATCTGCGGCTATTAATAGTAAGTATCCATTCCTTGAGTTTGAGATGTGTATATCATTCGATAATACACTCAGTAGGTCTATTGTACCACGTCCACGTCTAAAACCCATATGGCAATCATTTAATAGAGATTTATTTTCTACATAATATTGAAGTCTTCTTTTCAGTAAGCCTTCGAAGGTTTTGTGTAAGCACGATAATAGAGCAATAGGTCGGTATGATTCTACAAGTCTTGGATCTTTCTGAGGTTTTAAAATTTGTATTAGCAGTATTTTCTTCCAGTCTTTAGGAGTCCGGCATGTGGATAATATAGAGTTAAAGTTTTCTAAGATAAGTTGTTTAAACTTTAAAGGGCACCTATGTAACATTATATATGTAATATGATCTATACCGGGAGCGCTATCCTTTTCAGTTTTCAGAAATAGGTTTAGTTCTTCTAGATTAAATTTGGCGTTTAAATTAAAGATATCTTTGTATATATTATGAGGAATGTTAACCATGGCTTCCCTTTAGGCTGAACCCGGAGCAAAATTTGTTAGAATAGATTCGTAGAAGTCGGAGTTCTCCGGAATGAATTGAATGGATCGATTATTTTTGTTGTTGAAGGATTTGATTAAGTTCCACAATTTGGATGAGTTTACATTGCCGTCTAAGGAATTAGTCAAATTCATCAATTTTTCTCTTTTTTTGTTTTTGAAGAATTTTTTTGTTATGGCGTTTACTTTCTGGTACTCTATGAAGTTTTTATAATTCCATTCCTGTTTCATTTTCTTAAAAGCGTCTCTTTGTTTTTGAATTTGTATGTTACATTCCTCGTCCCACCAAGCAGCAGGTTTGGGTTGTTTGAGTCCAGTTATTTTGTTTTCTTCCAGGTGTGTCCTAGCATCTTTATATATGACTTTAATTAATTGATCGTATTTACTTTCATTATCTTCTGGAATCACCTCTTCTTGAAGGATGTTTTCTACTTCCGATGTAAATTTGTTCCAATCCGTTCTTTTTGTGTTCCACTTTCGTGATGGGTAATGATAACTGTTGACTTCTAAGCTAGTCTTCAGTTTAATACTTATTGTGACATGATCGGAACCTAAGCTGTCAGGAAAAATGTCCCAGTTGAGATTATCATATAGGTTACCTGAGCAGAAAATTAAGTCTAACGCAGCGGCTTTTCTTCTGGCTGAGATGATGGTGGTAGGTCTCCCATCATTCAAGCTGATAAGATTGATCTCCTCCAAATAATTGTAGAGTATCTCACCCCCTCTATCGTTTTTTTCACATCCCCATGCAATGTTCTTACAATTGAAATTCCCAGTAACAATCACTGGCATTTGAATATTATCAATATATGCTTTAATATTATGAAGAGAGTGGAATGCGTTTGGAGAACAATATTTTGATAGTACACAAATTGGATTACTCAACTCGATGACTGTATTACATCGAGCACAAATCTGTATTACATCGTTCTGGAAAGTGAGATGGAATTTTTAACTTGTGTGAACAGATTTTTTGACGTAAAGCGACGTTTTCTCAAAAACGGCTAGACCGATTTCAAAAATTTAAAAGACATTTGATGTATCTCGATGAGGACTAGCGTTTCTAACTTTTGTACGACGATCGGCCAAGCCGTTTCTTTGTAAATCGCAAAAAAGTGAAAAATTTTTCGTCCACGTTTTAGGCCGCAATTCTGAATCGATTTTGAAAATTCAAAAACTGTTCGAAACATATTGGTTGGGAATCGACCTGATTAGTTTTTGGTAAGGATCGGTCGGGCCATTTTCTTGTAATAGAGTGTTAAAAAATTTTTTTTCGACGATTTTCATTTTTTTTTTGACGGTAGATACCATAGTCTTAAAGATCATACTGAAATATTACGGTCCTATGACAAGTAGTTTAATTTTAAAAATTCGTCAAAGTTTGCAAAAATTAGCGTCTTTTTCTGACGTCTGTCAAAATTAAAACTTTCATCGACGTTTGCTCAAAAACGCTTGAACCGATTGCATAAATTTAAAAGCCAAACCTCAAACTACCGAATCGATTTTAAAAAATCAAAAACTGTTCAAAAGATATTATTTGGGAATGATACTGATTGGTTTTAGGTGAAAATCTACGAAGCAGTTTTCTTGTAATTAACTGTTGAAAAAAAAATTGAAGCCGATTTTTATGGAACTTTTTTTGGCGATATATATCATGGTCTTATAGAACTTACTAAAATATTACGGCCTTACGACAAGTAGTTTAATTTTAAAAATCCATCAAAATTTGAGAAAATGAGTAGTTTTTTGACGTTTGTTAAAATTAAAAGTGCTTAGTCTTAATGAACCTAAAACATTAACGTCCTACCAAAACTGGTTCAAATATAAAAATTGTTGATTTTTGAAAATTTGCTTTTAAAAAATAATCCGAGTTAACGTGTTCGCTCGTTTTCAATCATGGGTAATAAATCCACTCGGAATACTTTTAATCACTCATAAATTAATTTATTTTTTATTGATTAAGTAGATTATTTACACAGATCGGGAAGTTCATGTAACTTGCCTCAAGGCTAAATACCAAACCAACTAGTTCGGATTCTATATTATTTTTTACTAGAATGGCCGCACCTCCATAACCGTCATTTCTATCTTCTCTTAATATTCTGTAACCTTTGAAACAATAGTCATATTCCTTCTTGAGCCAAGTCTCAGAAAACCATGCAATATGTATCTTTTGCTCCCAAAGGCAGAATTCTATACTGCCTTTGTTGGTTATAAGCGATCTGCAGTTCAATTGTAAAATTTTCAGGTCCATTTTAGCTTATAATTGTAGTAAAGATTTTTGTTTAGCCATGTCTCTGAGGAACATGCTATCAATATTTTATTATCAAACAAAAAGGATTTTTTGCTGCCTCTGTTACTATGTAAAGAAATCGTAATTGAATTTATTTTGAAGTAGAAAAGTAAAGTTTAGCAAAACGTTAGGATATCGAAGATATCCTATATGTTCCGGTGTCATTATTACTAGAATTAAGTTTGTTTTCTGTTTCTCCTTTACTTAATTTATCGATAATAAATTCTAATTTTCTTTTAATGAAAGTCATCGTTTCATCATTGTCTATCTTGTGTTCTTCTGTAAATTTTTTGCATCTTTCCTTACTCTTGTATTGAGATTTTATATGGCCAAATCTTCAGCAATTATGACATTGTATAAGTCTTTGAATAAATGGTGAAACTCTACAGCTGACTGAATGAATGAAGACTCTTTCTGGTAACTTATTTCCCTTAAATAATATTTTAACTCTCTGCGAATTTGTTTTTCTTGACTCATTGTTCTTACTCTTTAGGCATCTAATGCTTATAATTTCGCTTACACTTCTAATGTTGCCTAAAATTTCTTCTTTGTCCAGGCTTGCGTTAATATTAAATATAATCCCAGATCTTACTAATTTGTGCCTTGGTATGTATGGATTAATATAAAAACATCCAGCATTTATCCATCCCTTATAACTTTATTTGCGCTTTTGTAGTTGTTAAATATCATTTTTATTTTATTTTTGCCAATGGAACTAATGTCTTCTATTTCTTTACTGATAATAATTCAATTTTTATGAAAAATTCTACCCACCGCCATCGGACGTAATCTACCAATATTTTTGTCCCTACTTTCCGCATGTAAAGTGAATGGGATTTCGTCTGTATTATGATAGTATTTCAATTCCTTCATAATTTCATCTGCTTTAGTCGTGACGTTTTCCTTCACCCACATGTTGTACCAACTAGTACCGGCGGCGCACTATCGGTGTCCATGATCTGTTATGTAACTTACACTTCACAAAAATAATTCAATTTCTACCTGCGGACGATGTGCTCCTCACGGCTGTCGAAACTCGAATGAAAAGTTAGGTTGTAATATACTATTTACTATTTTGGTTAATAATATTGTTACGGATTCCTCTTAATTCTTTCATTTATAATCCTTATTTTATTGTTAGTCAGTTAAACTCACTGTTACCTTTTATCGCGTACTGCTGAAAGATTATTTAAATTTACAACTACAAGTAATGAGAGGCGTTTGTTCGTAACTTAACTAAACAATATTCTGTATTTATATATTTACATACTTATTCCCTACTTAATCAATCTGAACTCTACAACTTAAATCTAAACTTATCTCTGTACCCACGGCGCAACCAGTGTCCATCACATGTCCATACATCGGGATCCCGATTCGCATCACACTAATCACATTTCATAATTACATCAAGTCTATCTTCAGTTTGGGGCAGCTTCCGATACGCTGCCCCCCATAACATTATTTTAACTTACATTATCACCAACATTAATTTGATAAAACATTGCGCGCACTGCACCGCGCTCATCCCTTCGACTTATACTTAAGAACGGTATCTTTCGACCCGACACCCCTAAGGGCCTACGACCGACTCCAAGACTGTTAAATCCAGACTACCACCCTCAGCCTGCGGACACATTCCTCATCAGGGACATGGTTTACACGCATAGGGAGAGGGGAAGTAATGTGTTATTGTACATCCGTGTGTGGGCCCTCACCCACACATTCGTAACACTACCCCACCTCCTCTAAAGATCGCCCTCGATCTTTCAAAACTCCATCCCTGGTGCTGCACCAGCTTTCTCTGCTCCGGAACCTAGGTGGCGCACTCCAATATCAGTCTGCTCCCCGGATAAAACATCGATGGCGCATTTCCACTTGTCCGATCTGCGGTCTGCTCTTCTCCCGTATGCTCAGACTTTCCTAAATCCGGCATAGCATCTGCACAGGCGTCGACCTCTAGCACCCTGATACACAATTCGGGTCGCGATGTTTCAGTAATGTAGTTGTACACGCGTTCAATTTTTTCTTGCACTGTTACACAAAATTACTTCACAACAGATTTCAACCAAAAGTAAGATTACATTAACAGTTTAGTGTATTTGTCCAAAAAGTGTCATAACAAACAAAAAAAAAAGAACATCACTTAGTCCACTTTACTTATTCACTGTTTGTTAAAACTTTGATCTAACCTTATTGCTTTTATTACTACCTACATAAACTACATTCAAATATAATAACAAAATCGATCAACGTTAATTAAACATATCAAATTTAATGAAAAAAATATCCGAACTTATCAAGTATTAAAAATTATCAAACATTATAAAAGTAAATAACATAAAAACACTCAGAAAATGAACATAAACTTATCTACACTTAGCACTTACTTCTACAAAATTTAAAAAAAAATAACACTATCTCATAATATTTTTTATCAACAGCTTTTTAATCTATTCTAACAATAGATTCTAAAACTTAAAATAATGACATTATAACTACAACAAATTTACATTTAACATAAATATTTGACATAAACGCATTTGTTTCTTAATCAACCTAAACCTAGTTACTTACTTATTACCAACAATGTTTACTTCAACAATATAAAAACAGAAAACACACAACAAAAGAAAAGCATTGCAAGAGTAAGACTAAGAGCGAGAATAAGAACAATAAAAGTCAAATTGAACATAAGTAATTAGAATACTCTACATATTATTTTAAAATTCGGGAATTGCTGACTGTTTTGAATTCGGCGGTCCCAACTCTATTAAACGCAAACATAAACCTAATTTTACTTTTACCTTAGTCTAACTATTCCTATCACTATTAAACCGTGTACAGCAAGTGCGCTTCTCAATATAAAAACAAGAAGTGAGCCGTCGGAATGCTTGTTTCCCCGGTGTTCCTAGGCTCCAAACGGTGCTAGATGCCCATAGCACCTTGCCTATCCAATAAAAGACCTGATGCAGCATCGCGCCCGCTTATAATTTCAGAAGGAAATTACCATCAGCAATAAAAACCAAACAACACACAACGTCGCGCGACGCTTACTGATGGCGGAAGTTTTTGAGCAGGCATCGGGAGCGGATATCTGCTCAAAAACCTCACATTAGCGGCAGTACAATGTGGTAAAAAGTACCGGCTCTAGCGTGAAATCCACAAAATTTCACTAAAATACATATAACATAATCAACAACCAAAGCTTCCAAATGGATAGCGTGATAGCAATCAGCTTGTATGTGATGTATCACGCTTCAACGGTCTCACTCAGAGCACCAGAACCCTCGCTGGGGGTGCTCCCACAGCCCAAATCCATATCCCCATGCTGTGAGATCAAAATCAAATACATAATCAATAACCATAACAACAACAAAACACCAGCCCGGGCGATCTTTCCCCAAAACCGTAAAATCCCAAATTTTCCCAAAAATCGCGAAACCCATTTCTATTCTCAATTTACTTTTTCTAAACACCCCTAGTATAACCCACATACATGATATCAAACACAAAACAACAATCATTTTAAAATTTATATTCACTCAAATCTTGCATTAAAACCTAAAACATTTTCATTCAAAACGAGGGAAAAATCAAAATATACTTATCTCTTATACTTAGCTGGCCAGCTGACATTCATAAAAATATGCATACTCACACACAATTTCTCAATTCCCGACTGAACTAAACAACCACTTTCACAACCAAATCAAAATATTCATCTATTCATGTTAATAATCATCTATTAACCCCCAATTTTCTCTTTTCGCGTCGTATTCTCTCATACGCGAATTATTTCCTTTAATTCCTTGAATCCCTCACAAGGACATCTTTTTTTTCTCAACATCTTTTTCCCCAATATCATTTTATCCCAACATTATTCTCAACGGTTATAAAGTATCGCCCAATGCTCTCTGAGTGATGGAAAAGAAACACCAAAGTACAAACCAACGTCTCTACACTTGCTGTTAAACCGCCCTATTCTATCTCTAACTTCTAATTATTCATAACATTCTTTACTCAAAATCCTATTCGTAAATTTCTCCTCATTTTTTTTTTTAAGCAAACTTCTTTTATAACACCATTGTCTGAATTATTAAACGGTTAAATTTCATAATTATCAAAACCGTATTTATCTATCTCTAACAAAAATATATTCCTAATACAACTCGTCCGATTGCGCAATTTTTTTTTTATGATGGACTTACTCACGAGAAAAAAAACAAAATAAAATCATACGCATTTTTATTTTAAATTATAGTAATATGCAAATTATCAAATTATTCAATAGTACTTAAACTATGAGCTATTCTGTAACTCACTTTTTTTATCTTTATTTTGTAATCCATTTTGATCATACAATTTGCTACCTATGCATTTACTACCTTTTTTTTTACCTATATATTCTTACTATTCTTAACTCTATTCTATATTATTACTATTCTTAACTCTATTATATCGGGGCGTGCATTAATTGTATAAAGGAGAAAAAGAACAAACAGTTTATAAACAAGTAATTACTTTTATATAATAAATCTCGTGAAAAACGAAGAAACAACAGGTGTAATAAATAACAATTATATCAAAAATAACCTTACTGTTATTATAAAACGTTTGTAAACCGAATCGAGCATTGAACAAAAAAAAAAAAAAAACAATTAGTATACCCTCTAACTATTTGACCTATGGGTTATTCGGAAGCTCGCCATTTTTGTTTTTTATCTACTTTCTCCTACTTATGCCTATCTTTTTCGTAAATCCTAGCGACTTATGCATTCTTCCTTTTCGCTTATTAGGCTTTTTGCATTTTTTTTTATACCTCCCTCTAGCCCTACTTGCATTTCTATTTGTCCCTTCGTCGCATTGCATTCGTCTTCCCTTACGTGTTGTACACGCCCCTTTTTACGCATCTCTAACAGTTCCGTCTCACCTAGAGAGTACCCGTTCGCAAATTTATCCAACTAAATTTTACTACGTATCTATTATCTTATAATTACTATGATCCTATCACATTATTATTATCCTTAATCCTTTATTCCTATCTCCCTTATCTATATTTGACTAAACATGTGACTGCCGTCTTGTTGCGCTAATGGAATAATTGCAAAATAACATAACCGGTTGAATGAAAGGGACGAGAAACCTATGATTTTTAAACTAAAGAAAATAAAATTTATTCGACGTTTACTTTAACCATCTTTTCTACCGCGAAAACTAAATATCAATCATTAAGTACTAAACACAAACAATTCAACAATAATTCAAAAAACAAATTAATAATAAAAACAGCATCAAAGTATTTTTTAACAGTAACAACCATAAAAAAACTATCAAATATAAAAATTACATTTCTAATCCCATTTCACTATTGGCAGTATGAGCCGTATCGACCTTGATGTCAGTGGGCTCGACTGATTACAATTAGATCGGGGTGACTAAGTCCGCTCTAATTGAAAATTACCAAAGACATCCTGATCAATTCAAATGCATATCGAAAATCGGTGTCACCAAGAGCTTTCGCACTGAATTATATACAAGCTATCCAGGCGGTGGTGATCGACCTAACAAAAATTTGCCACAATTCAAATCCCTGTAAGCCGTTGTTTTCGACGCATTCCCAAACAAATATTCGGCACCTCATATGCACGGAGGCGAATAACTCCGCAATTCTCAAAACTGCTCTAAATTTTGAGATAAAACAAATCATAATAAAAATACTCTAACGCAATAGTGCAAACAAAACTAAACTGAAAAAGAAATTCGCTCGTGATTTAAAAATAGCCACATGTATTCGAAAACGATTGTAAACCCCTGACTCGACAAAAAAATATATATACATACAAAGACATCTTCCCTAATTTTAAAATATTTTTTTACATTACACTTAAAACTATCTACGCAACTCAAAAATCTAGTACTAAAACCAAAAAAAAAAGCTTTTAGCCTGGCGTTGACATATAGGGTCCATAAGTTCGCAACACGAGAACGATGTCTGGGCATTTTCGACCTCACATATACTTGCCACCCGCGTTGTGGCGTCTTGAAAACGTAGGGATGAAATGTTTACACCAAAAAAAAAACATAAATATTATCTTGCTGCGTCACTTAAATGTCTATGATTTGAAATCGAATTCTAAGAGAAAAGGACTTCAACGATATCTTACCCTTGCAATATGATATTTTAAAATAACTTTCTTTAAAATATTTACGACTATATATATAAAAAAAAAATAAACTCTACTCACAAGAACGATTTCCATGAAATAACACTTAACTGTATAACATAACTTAATGTATCTGGCAATCATCATAAACTTTATATAAAAAAAAACAAATTATTTTATGTATTGGTGTTTAAGAAAATGATTATGAATAACAGAATACGCTAAACAATCCTAATAATGTTCGTAATAAAAAAAAGGATTCTAAATCTGTATAGAACAACATTTTTCTATACACTAATTATAATAATTTCGAATTTAAAATTTATATTCTAATAATCTTAATTTAAAATGATGGTAATTATAATTAGCCTATAAAACGTATCTAATTCTACACGAACAAAAGCCTTTCCCGAAAACCGAAATCAAACAAAACAACCCCGCGCGACCGAACAAAACAAACGTTAACGAACAAAAATACAAATACAATAAATAGATTCAGCATTTCAAAATTATTATAAACAACACTTCGACATCAATAAATTAAATTTTTAATAATCACTCGACCCACGTGATTTTTCATTTTCGCGCCAACACATTTTGCGAACTGCCTTTACAATCGCGCATTAAACACATCGTCAAACTCTATAACCGTCAACCTATACCATTTATAGACTCAAAATAACAACTAATTTTCAAAATTCTTTGCTTACGTACAGTTCTAAGTGTTCTAACAATCATTTGTACACTCAACTATAGTAACAAAAATAAACGTAAATTCCAACAAAATATATTCAATTAATCTATCGCGTAATTAAGAAATGCCGAATCTCCGTGAACAATCAAAAACCAAAATCGATAAATAAAAATAACCCGACACTACTGTAAACTTAAACAAAAGAAAAAATAACCGCGAATTAACTAACAATAAAATTATATTACCGAGATCGTAAGTACTACCGTCGATGGTGGACCAGAGTGATTACCAAAATTATTTATGCTAATTTAATCATCTGATCGTTGAACCAACGAAAAGTAGTACCCGGCGCTTGTCCACCATTTGTTACGGATTCCTCTTAATTCTTTCATTTATAATCCTTATTTTATTGTTAGTCAGTTAAACTCACTGTTACCTTTTATCGCGTACTGCTGAAAGATTATTTAAATTTACAACTACAAGTAATGAGAGGCGTTTGTTCGTAACTTAACTAAACAATATTCTGTATTTATATATTTACATACTTATTCCCTACTTAATCAATCTGAACTCTACAACTTAAATCTAAACTTATCTCTGTACCCACGGCGCAACCAGTGTCCATCACATGTTCATACATCGGGATCCCGATTCGCATCACACTAATCACATTTCATAATTACATCAAGTCTATCTTCAGTTTTGGGGCAGCTTCCGATACGCTGCCCCCCATAACATTATTTTAACTTACATTATCACCAACATTAATTTGATAAAACATTGCGCGCACTGCACCGCGCTCATCCCTTCGACTTATACTTAAGAACGGTATCTTTCGACCCGACACCCCTAAGGGCCTACGACCGACTCCAAGACTGTTAAATCCAGACTACCACCCTCAGCCTGCGGACACATTCCTCATCAGGGACATGGTTTACACGCATAGGGAGAGGGGAAGTAATGTGTTATTGTACATCCGTGTGTGGGCCCTCACCCACACATTCGTAACAATATTATAGTTTTCTTGCCTAGATTTTTAATACAATATTTTGTATATCATCCGGGCTTGTTTTCGCTTCTGTTTTTTCTGCGTTGAATAATATTTGGAGTAGTATACTTAGTTATGAGATGATCTTAATGGTTTAAATATATCGAGTTTATTTTTGTTTTAACATAATCCGTAAATTCAGAATTTCCCAGTCCATTATTCTATTTATGAACTTATTAAAGACGTCAGCAAAGATATTTGGCTTGTCTTTATTCCACATTTTATTATTGTGTTTAATAATTTTATTTGAAATATCTTTGATTAATTTATTCCACAACATTTTAATAGCGGGATTTCCTGTTTTTGCCACATTTTTCTAATTTTATTCTTATATTTAATTGGGCTCGCCCGTAGGTAAGCGGTTAAGAGCGACGGCACTTGTTTCAGAGGTCGCGGGTTCGATACTCACTTTGAGCAGCTTTTTGTCAGGCAGCAGTGACAACGATTTTCACTTGAAAATATAGATAGCAATATGCTTCCAAGTGAAAATAGCCCTTGCCCGGCATTGCTGCACCAATAAAATGTCAGCCCTATTAGATTAATTCTAATAACAAAATCATCAAATATGGATGGATTACCCATTGGGTTACCATATAAAAAAATACGATAAACGGTAAGGTTCTGATTGCTGTTCAAAAATAATAATAAAAAAAAAATTTAATGGGTTTGAGTATATAGCAGGTATTGAGAAGTAGTTATTCGTTACAATTTTAGGTATAAATCTATTCATAGCCATTGCTACCTCTAATTGTTCAGTATTTGTGATATGATTGATAATTGTAATGTTTTTATTTACATATGATCAAAAACCTTTCCAGTTTGCTTCTTTGTAATTTGAATGTAATTGTATTTTGAGTTACTTCTGAGTTCTGATGTATTTAACCCTCCGTCGGTCGGATATTTTTTCACCTTCGAACCATTCATTCATTTTACATGCATTTATATGGGATAAATGAGTTTTTGGTGTCTTATGTATTAACGATTATATAAAAAAATCAAGAAATATAAAAAAATTGTTGCTTTTTTGTTAATTTTTAAAAACAATATTTATTCTTTTTCGGCGTCTTTGAAATTAATGTGTGCATTACTCATCCGATTTTCAGTGTTTGCGATTACCAATAAGTTTGGTAGGTTTTCAAGGAACTCTCGTCATGAAAATACTAACTTTCATGTTAGAACACATAGCAATGAATATAAACAACGCAGTTTGAATAGAAAATACCATGAAAAATGGTTTACATATATCAAAAAGCGTATATTTCATACAAAATGTATGGGTGGTCTGGACAGACCTTTCCGACCGTTCGAAGTATAAAAAAGTTAATATCCTTATAATTATCCTTCTGTACATTTTTTCGTCTTGATTTTTTCATTGATCGACAGCTAATGAAATTTTAGGAAAAGTCAAGAAATTTCAAGTCGATAGGATTACTAGAAGTATTTTTTATTTTTAATTGAAGTCGAAAAAAGTCTGGCCAGACCACGCCGACCGACGGAGGGTTAATGAAGCAGCTGTACTATTAACTTGATTTTTGCTGTTTTGATATGGAATTGCAAGAATAACTGGGTTATGGTCAGAATTTGTCTCTGAGATAGTGCATGGTAAATAAATGATATATATGTTGTTAGTAAGCGCATATCTAGTAGGGGAGGATGTGTAATGCAAAGTATAATTATTTATGTTGTTAATCAGGAAATCACATAGTTTTCTACGATTTGAATTATTATTACTGCAATTCCAATACTCATGTCTTGAATTAAAATCTCCCGCAATTAAAATTTTACTGTTTAAATTAAGTAATGTTACTAAATCCCGCATATCTCATTTATTATTTGGGAAGTATACAGAACAGAACGTTATTAATTGATTGTTTATTTGAATGTTTACTGCAATTGCTTCTGTAGTAAACAATTCTGCAATATGTATTTGTGTAAATTCAATATTATTTTTAACCCTCCGTCGGTCGGAGTGATCTGGCCAGACTTTTTTCGACTACAATTTTACACATGCAAAAGATGGTAAAAAAGAAAAAATCAAAACTATAAATATTTATTACTAATAATCGTTAATATATAAGACACCAAAAACTAATTTATCTCATAGAAATGCATGTAAAATAAACGGTAGTCCAGCCAAACCACTCCGACCGTTCCAAGGTAAATAAATATCCGACCGACGGAGGGTTAATAACCATACATATACCTCTTGAGCCTATACAGCTATTGTCTTTTCTAATTATTTTATATCCAGGTATATAAATTTTATTTTCAGGTTTAAGTAAAGTTTCAGATATTAACTCTTTGAGGACGGCTTCAATTTTCTTTGCTATAAACCTCACGGAGCCCAAGATTTTTCCAACGAATTCAAAATCGCCGAAATCGGTTCGTGCGTTCTTGAGTTATATCGTCAGGAAGTAAAACCCGACTTATTTTTATATAATAGACTAGCAACCCGACGAACTCTGTTTCGCCATCAGATGGTTTCGTGAGAAAGATGAAGAAATTTTTTGTTTGTTTTATATTTGAAAAGAAAAATTTTGATTTTATTATACAATAGTAATGAATTTATTTTTATTCTATTAGTTTTTCAGTTGAAATTCTCTAAGTAAATAAAGGTGAATCCGCAAATTATCCGTTTCATTGAAGTGCTCTTTGGTAAACCACATTTTTTGTTTTTTGGTCTGACGTTAACACAAACAAAACGGGTGGTTTTCCAACTCGTGAACAGGCAACGTATAAATGCCCATGTGAAAAACAATGATTTTCTAAATAATCTATTTGAAATTTATCCCGCAAACACTAAGCGATTGGCTTTGCGACTTGTTATTGCGAACGCAAGGCGAACTGAAAATTGCAATCGTTTGAAGTCAAACGGAAGACCAGTCAGAATTGGTATTATACCAAATCGCCAGCAATTTTTGCTTGAATGGTGAAATTCAGTGCGTGTACATCATATTTCTTGGCGGCAAGAATTGCTCGTTGACTTAACCAAGCATAATTCTGATAATTCTCACTAATGTCATTACTCGAATTTTTAATTACGGTGCGTGAAGTTTCAGCAATTTGCATTAGGGCACGATGCCATACACCACTAATTTTCTTAGCTATAAACCATGTCGAGCCCGACCTTTCCAACGAATGCAAAATTGTCGAAATCGGTTCGTGCGTTCTGGAGTTATTTCGTCAGGAAGGAAAACCCGACTTATTTTTATATAATAGACTAGCAAACCCGACGAACTCCGTTTCGCCATCAGATGGTTTTGTGAGAAAGATGAAGAAATTGTTTGTTTGTTTTATATTTGAAAAGGAAAATTTTGATTTTATTATACAACAGTAATGAATTTATTTCTATTCTATTAGTTTTTTAGTTGAACTCCTCTAAGTAAATAAAAGTGAATCCGCAAATTATCCGTTTCATTGAAGTGCTCTTTGGTAAACCACATTTTTTGTTTTTTTGTCTGACGTTAACACAAACAAAGCGGATGGTTTTCCAACTCGTGAACAGGCAACGTATAAATGCCCATGTGAAAAACAATGATACTCTAAATAATCTATTTGAAATTTATCTCGCAAACACTAAGCGATTGGCTTTGCGACTTGTTATTGCAAACGCAAGGCGAACTGGAAATTGCAATCGTTTGAAGTCAAACGGAAGACCAGTCAGAATTGGTATTATACCAAATCGCCAGCATTTTTTGATTGAATGGTGAAATTCTGTGCGTGTACATCATATTTCTTAGCGGCAAGAATTGCTCTTTGACTTAACCAAGCATAATTCTGATAATTCTCACTAATGTCATTACTCGAATTTTTAATTACGGTGCGTGAATTTCCAGCAATTTGCATTAGGGCACGATGCCATACACCATTAATTTTCTTGGCTATTAACCATGCGGAGCCCGACCTTTCCAACGAATGCAAAATTGTCGAAATCGGTTCGTGCGTTCTGGAGTTATTTCGTCCGGAAGGAAAACCCGACTTATTTTTATATATATATATATATATATATATATATATATATATATATAGAAGATAATCTATTTGAAATTATTTAAAACAATTATAGATTATTTTCATTACTCGAATTTTTAATTACGGTGCGTGAAGTTCCAGCAATTTGCATTAGGGCACGATGCACCAATAATTTTCTTAGCTATAAACCTTGCGGAGCCCGAGACCTTCCAACGAATGCAAAATTGTCGAAATCGGTTCGTGCGTTCTGGAGTTATTTCATCAGGAAGGAAAACCCGACTTATCTTATATATAACTAGCTGTAAGTAGAATTCTGTCTTAAGGCAATTAAGGCATCGTGCCTTAAGGCAAATTGCTGGAACTTCCCGTACCAAAAATTATTATTTTTTTAAAAACGATTAATATTTTTGAAAAAAAAAATTACTTTGAAAAAATAAGATTTTTGAGAAACTATAAATTGGACAAAAAATTACTTTTTTTTGAAAAATTTTTTTAAAAAAAAAAAAAAAATTAATTTTTTTTTTTTTTTTTTTTTTTTGGATTTTTTTTTTTTTTTATTTTGACATATTGTGGAAGATCTGAACTTTCTTTTCAAAGCAATCGTACTGCTTTAACTGCATAGGGACAAAATATAAAGCGCGTAAGCGCCGCGTCGCTGTCTAACGCATAAACATTGGTACGGAACCCATAGGAATGTTAACAAATTGTATACTTATTGTTAAAATATCTGATAATTTGATGAGCATATGTCTAATGATCATTTTTGACCGCCAAATGGCTCATTTTTTTACTTTTTTCTCCATATCTCCGAAACCGCTAGACCTACCTTTATGAAAATTTTATCGATTCTTCATCTTGTCAATACAAGTGAAATGTTTTCTGAATTATTCAAATCGGACGCTCCGTTCTCTCAAAAACTGAGTTACCGTTTTCGGCACTTTTTGCCCCGTATCTTCGGAACGGCTAGACCTGCCTTCGCCAAAAACTAATCAGCACGTTTCCTTATCAATACGAATCGAATGTTTTTTGAATTATTCAAATCGGTTGACTCGTGTTCCCGAAATCGTCGACGAAAATTTGTATCCGCACATACATACACACACGTAAATACATACATACATACATACATACACACACACACACACACATACACACACACACACACATACATCCATTTTTTTTGAGGTATGTCAAAATATTCAGAAACCTCTGAAACGTAAAGATATATAAAAATTTTCATTTTCGATTTTTTTGCGATTACTATAACTTGCCCTACGGGAAGTTAAAAATGGATCGCAAAATGTGTTGGTAATAGAGGTGGGTCGTTGACGGTTTTGCCGTCAACGAAACGAAACGGTTATCGGGGTTTCGTCAACTAGTTAAATAACTAGTTATTTTTCAACTATAGTTATTTTTAACGATTCAACGCTGGCAACGTTAAGAAACTGATAGTTGAAATAACTGTTTCATTGAAAGTTGGTAATATGAACTTTGTTCTTATAAAAGTCAAGTTGACGTTGGATTTGATGAATAAAAAGAAATAAATGTGAATTGTCACATTTATTACACACACACACACACACACATATATATATATATATATATATATATATATATATATATATATAATAAATAAAGGTTTAATTTAAAAAACTTAAATATTTTCATTACAGCAAAGCCATATACTAAAACATCGAATTTACATGTTATATAAAAATAGCAATATAAAAATGTATGGTTATATAAAATGTTATGAAAAATAAAAATCAATTTTCAGGTTTAGTTTAAAAAAATTATTACAAGACAAATGCTATGAGATTTTCATGAAAAATATTAACCATTGAAAACTATAATAAATGTAACTGATTTTCTAAAATTAAACGATTTGGCGCGTGTTGCAAGTTTCTTTTAAGATGTACATGTACATTTGCAAGCAGTAGCCTAACAATAAGCGATTTTCATAGTATTGGTTGATCCTTTCCGACGCAGGTACCTGCCTACGTTCGTTTTCGACAACAAACGAATTCCTATATCGTTGAAAAAACTAACTGGCCGCCATGTTTTCAACTGTTTCGAAACTAGTTGATTTTCAACTAGTTATTTCGTTGCGACGAAACGGTTAGTTAGTTAACGAAGAAGAAACGGTTGAAAATAACCGTTCGTTGATTCAACGCCCATCACTAGTTGGTAAGCGCATAATTCAACAACGCCTGGACCAATTTGGCCAATTCTTTTTCTAAAATGTTCGTTGAAGTCCAAGGGTGGTTGTTACGGCAAGAAAAAAACGAATAATTGCCGGGAAAACCCTAAAAACAGCCCTTTTCTTCTTTAATCGAGTAGGCAACGCAATTTGTAAAAAAAAACAATGATCTATGTCATGACATTTTGTGTTGTTTTTGATAATCTAATTTTGAATATATTTATATAAACATAGAAATATCTTTCTATTAATCAAGCTATATATATTGGCAGCCAAAAACATTGATGTAAATTAATTAAATTTCAAAATTTCAAGTACAAATTACAGGCGAATCAGTTGATTCGGCAACTAACCAAGACGATCCACCGGAGTTTTAAAACTCGCTGGATTTGCTAGGATTGTCACCTCACAATCTTCAATTAAAGGTTGGATCGGCAATTATAATGTTGCGAAATATCGACCAACTATATTCAAAGGATAGTATAAAGCAGAAGATGTTCTCGCACCATGCATCCCAATGAGTTTCCAGTGCGTTTATGGTATCATTAAGTGTTTGTGGCATTAATTTAAAAAACCCATGTTTCTCACATGGAAAATTGTATGTTGTTTGTTCCCGTATTGGAAAACCATCAGATTTGTTTGTCTATGCGCCAGGTAATCAAACAAAAAACATCGTTGATCACAAAGCACTACAATGAAAATTGAACTAATTTTTGAATTATGATTTAAATTATTAAAATTACTTACTTTTAAATGCTTATAGTGTTTTATTTAATTATTTTTAATTCACACCGAATTATTACCAGGGTGACGGTTCTGTTCAGGATAATTTTTTGCAAAGAATAGAAAAAAGGTAGGCACAAAACACCGCCACATTACATTTTTTTTTTTTTTTTTTTTTTTTGACAGGACGAAGTCTGTCGGGCCGGCTAGTTTTTATATATATAGAAGATAATCTATTTGAAATTATTTAAAACAATTATTGATTATTTTCATTACTCGAATTTTTACTTACGGTGCGTGTAGTTCCAGCAATTTGCATTAGGGCACGATGCCATGCACCACTAATTTTCTTAGCTATAAAACTTGCGGAGCCCGAGTCCTTTCCAACGAATGCAAAATTGTCAAAATCGGTTTGTGCGTTCTGGAGTTATTTAGTCAGGAAGAAAAACCCGATTTATTTTTATATATATAGAAGATAATCTATTTGAAATTATTTAAAACAATTATTGATTATTTTCATTAATCAAATTTTTAATTACGGTGCGTGAAGTTCCAGCAATTTGCATTAGGGCACGATGCACCAATAATTTTCTTAGCTATAAACCTTGCGGAGCCCGAGACCTTCCAACGAATGCAAAATTGTCGAAATCGGTACGTGCGTTCTGGAGTTATTTCGTCAGGAAGGAAAAAACGACTTATTTTTATATATATAGAAGATAATCTATTTGAAATTATTTAAAACAATTATTGATCATTTTCATTACTAGAATTTTTAATTACGATGCGTAAAGTTCCAGCAATTTGCATTAGGGCGCGATGCCATGCACCACTAATTTTCTTAGCTATAAACCTTGCGGAGCCCGAGACCTTTCCAACGAATGCAAAATTGTCGAAATCGGTTCGCGCGTTCTGGAGTTATTTCGTCAGGAAAGAACACTCGACTTATTTTTATATATATAAAAGATAATCTATTTGACATTATTTAAAACAATTATTGATTATTTTCATTACTAGAATTTTTAATTACGGTGCGTAAAGTTTCAGCAATTTGCATTAGGGCGCAATGTCATGCACCACTAATTTTCTTAGCTATAAACCTTGCGGAGCCCGAAACCTTTCCAACGAATGCAAAATTGTCGAAATCGGTTTGTGCGTTCTGGAGTTATTTCGTCAGGAAGGAAAACCCGACTTATATTTATCTGTATAGAATATGACTCAGTTTGCATCGAAACGTTGAATAGATTACATAGCAGTGATAATCAGTGTTGTATTTCGAAAATAATTATTAGTTATTTTAGAAGTATTTTTAGCCTTTTTCTTTGCTATATAGTATTTTTTTTAAAATGTAGAAAAAAACAACAAAAACCAGTGTCACACCACAAATTTATAAAAAGTCTTTGTAAATTATGTAAAAATTTTGTAAAACAGTTGAGAGGTGATTTTCGAAAATTTCAAACAGATCCATATCATCGTTTTCAGACGATATACTGACTAATCGTTGGCATGTTCTAAGTGCAAGAAAAAGAAAAAGGGATTGTACATGTCAAAATCAACCCGCTATGCAGATTGGAAACTGCTTTAAACGTTACCATTTTCATAAAATATTTAAAAGTAAATTGATTCTATAAAAGTATGTCCTTCAATGACCACACATTTTTATCAAACAAATTTCATAACCTACACATTTTTTCCTTTTATTAATAGTCATCACGAGGCAACAGATAATAAAAAATCTACTCCTCCGCCTTTATTTGTCTACGGGGTTCGAGATTACAATCTTATGATAGCGGATATTAATTCAATTATTAATAAAAACAAATACATCACTAAATACCTACCTAATAAAACTATTAAATTCAACATTTTTGAAATAGAAGACTACCGCAATTTTGTTAAATTTCTGCGTGAAAGAAACGTCGTTTTTCATACCTACCAGATAAAAGCGGAACGCTCATACAGGGTTGTACTCAAATATCTGCACTACGCCACAGATAAAAATGATATCAAAGCCGCAATTGAAAAAGAAGGTCATCCTGTCAGAAATATTACTAATATCATACATCCGAAAACTAAACAACTGCTGAACATGTTTTACATAGACTTAGAACCCAAAGAAAACAATTCGTCAATTTTTAAAATGAATAAAATGTTAAACCAAATAATTCATTTTGAGCCCCCAATAAGATCATCTAATATTCCGCAGTGTGTAAGGTGCCAAATGTACGGCCATACCCAGCGTTATTGCAACCGCAGATTTATATGTGTAAAATGCGGCTCTGATCATGAGTCTAAAAAGTGTACAAAAGCAGCTGAAGCCCCGTCCCTTTGTTATCATTGCGGCGATAATCATACCGCAAACTACAAAGGGTGTTCTTACTACCTTCACCTTGTCGGTGCAGATAACGATCAAGCAACAATAGGCAGAAGTAACGGGACTTATTTACACACAAATGCAAACCGGTACAAATCCAACCTACACAACAATAGAATTTCTCAGTACGCAAATCCTCAGCATATGTCTTATGCTCAGGTAATAAAATCGCAATCAAACCTATTTAACAACAATCAAAATCACATTAACAACAGTAATTCTCCATCGATGTCTGATTTCCTGACTGAATTTAGAAATATGTTTAGCCAGTTAATGGAACAAAACACCATGATTGTCAAAATGTTATCAACATTAATCAACATTAATAAAGCTAAATAATGGCTAATATTTTAAACTTAGGATTATGGAATGCTAACGGCTTGTATCAACACAAAGCCGAAGTAGAATTATTTTTGAGACACAACAATATCGACATCTTTTTAATTAGTGAAACACACTTCACCAAGTATTCAAATTTTTATATACCAAATTACAAGACATACTTCACTAACCATCCCGATGGCACCGCACATGGTGGGACTGCCATTATTGTAAAATCTAATCTTCTTCATTACGAACTGGATAAATACGAATCTGAAATTTTGCAAGCCACATCAATTTCATTAAAAATGAATTCATTCAACTTATGTGTTTCTGCAGTCTATTGTCCGCCGAGGCACAATATAACCAGTTTACAATTTCAAGATTTTTTCTCTACACTAGGTAGTCATTTCATCGCCGGCGGAGACTACAACAGCAAACACGTCAATTGGGGCTCAAGATTAAATAATCCCAAAGGAAAACAGCTATATGATACAATACATAAACTCAATTATAGTGTTCTTTCTTCAGGTTCTTCCACCTACTGGCCGAGCGATCCTGCAAAAAAACCAGATCTATTGGACTTTTTTGTATCATCGGGTATAAGCTCAATTCACAAGGAAGTACGAGCAAGCTACGACTTATCATCTGACCATAGTCCAGTAATAGCCAGCACTTCGGCAAGTATTTTTAAACCCTCCTCTAGGATCTGCAACCATAAAACAAACTGGGACATCTACCGGAAGTTCGTAGAAGACAAAGTTAACCTCAAAGTTAAACTTAAAAATTCCGCTGATATCGAAAACACCATCGATTCCTTTAATACTCTTCTATACGATGCTGCAAAGTTTGCTACTCCTACTCCTGTTACGACAGAAAACTCCTGCCAGACAACAACATATGAAATAAAAAGGCTCATAGCAGAAAAAAGAAAAGCTAGGCGTAGGTGGCAACATAGTCATTTGCCCACAGACAAAAACATTTTCAATAATCTGAGCAACAAGTTGAAAGCAAGGTTAAAGGAACTCAATCAAGTGAGATTTAATAACTATGTATCCAGTTTGAATCGTTTTGACAATTCTATCTGGAAACCCGTCAAAAACAAACTTAAACCTAACTTTCAAAATCCTCCAGTTCGTATGGATACCCAGACCTCTGCATGGGCAAGAAGTGACAAAGACAAAGCAGATATATTTGCGGAATACTTAGCTACAGTTTTTCGGCCTAATAATTTATCAAATTATAATGTCAACATTAGTCCTGCTTTAGACCATAATAGCAGTCACGAAAGCGAGAAACGTTTCTTGTCTCTCAAATTAGTAGTTAGTGAAATAAAGAAAGTTAAAGCAAAAAAATCGCCTGGAATAGACCAAATATCTCCCAGAATGCTCAAAGAATTGCCTGTAAAAGGATTCATTATAATCACCTATATCTTCAACGCTATTGTGAGACTTGACTACTGGCCAAATCAATTCAAGACCTCTTTAATAAAGATGATTCCAAAAACTGGCAAGGATCAACACTTAGTCACATCTTATAGGCCAATCAGCCTTTTTCCTATATTGTCAAAAATTTTAGAAAAACTGTTACTACAAGATATTTTGAAGGAATCCAATATCTTTCCTGATCACCAGTTTGGATTTCGTAAAGAGCACTCAACCATACAGCAGTGTCACAGGATTGCCAGTCATATCTATAACTCATTCGAATCCAAACAATATTGCACCGCCGTCTTTTTGGACGTCAAACAAGCATTCGACAAAGTGTGCCACGACAGACTCGTCACAAAAATTAGACTCTACTTACCAGTAAAGTATCATAATATCTTAACATCATATATTGTCAACAGAAAGTTTATAATCAAGGTTAATTCCTCGTCGTCTGACGTATTTCCTATCAAGTCAGGGGTACCGCAGGGAAGTGTGTTGGGTCCATTCCTATACACCCTGTTTACGCGCGATATTCCTACAACATCTATTACCACAATCGCCACTTTTGCAGACGACATATCAATCTTATCCACTGATGACAACCCTAGTATTGCTTGTTTAAAACTGCAGTATCATCTTAATTTGATTGAAGATTGGACCAAACTGTAGAACATAGGCATCAATGAGTCTAAGTCTAGCCACATTACTTTCACTCTTAACAAACAATCGTGTCCTGCAGTGTTCTTAAATGGCAATCAAATTCCAACAGTCAGCACCATCAAATATCTTGGAATTCACTTTGACGAAAAACTCACCTGGCGACATCACATTTGCACTAAAGTTAAGCAAATGAAAACGCGAGTTAAAGAACTCGGCTGGCTCATTGGACATAGATCCAAATTATCTCTAGAAAACAAGGTCCTTATTTATAATATGGTAATTAAACCGTTGTGGACTTATGGTCTTCAGATTTGGGGCTGCTCAAGCAAATCAAATATTGCTCTTATACAACGGATGCAATCAAAAATTACTCGTTTGATCACAGGAGCACCCTAGTACGTAACTAATCAGACGATCCATAATGATCTAAATATACAGTTTGTTAATGAAGTCATTAAATCAATCAGTGAAAAACATCACCGGAAGCTCGAAAACCATCCAAACACACTAATGGCGCCACTGTTAGCAACTCCAAACAGCAGAAGATTGAAGAAGAAATGGCCGAGTGATTTGATTTAAGCAGAATATTACTTGATGAAGTGACCTCTATTAAATATTTATAAATCTTTTATTGAGAGAGTGTGTGTGTGTGTGAATGTCTGTGCGTATGTATGTACGTATGTTAGTGTATATGATAATTTCATAACATTAGATCTTAAAATACGTAGTTTTCCCAGTAAACGGCCGAAGGACCTGAGCCAACTAGTATACCACTTGCTGAAGTGGTTACTATTATATAATTTCTTTTTTTGTTAACGTGCGTGTGAGTATGTTTGTGTGCATGTACGTATGCATGTGTGTGTATTTGTTAAATTTATCACAATAGCTTATAGGATACCTTGTATTCTGATTGCTGTAAATAAAGAGATAAAAAAAGAGATAAAAATAAAATTAATAGTCATCAGAACATAAAAACATTCTATAAATTATTTTGATTAACATTATTTACATATAATAATATATAGTATTTACCCCAGTGGGTAATTACTATTTGATACAATCTACACAATGAAATCAAGTTTACAGGCGGTACAGTAGATTGTTTTGAAATTGGTGCCGTTCCGTAAGGGTTAATATAATACCTATATTGTGATGATTTAAACAATTTATTAACTTCCCGTAGGGTAAGTTATAGTCATAAATAAATAGGCATAAATAGATCGCTATCTCGGGCGATTTGACGTTACACCCATTTTAATTTACGAATTGGCCATAACATGGCAGCCCATGTATAGTATGTAAATCAACCGCTGGTATTTTTTCTAGATATGGTTCGTATACGTAATACAGTAAAGGGTAACTGAAAGAATTTCTCATATTAGAATTGAGAACAAAGTATAAGAAGTGCAAAATATATTTTCAAATACATCACAAACACATTTTTTACATAACAATTAAAATTAGTAGTGACATGTTATAAATGTAATTATTATTATACATAAAAACTATTCCAGAATTATAAGTAACTAAGAAACAGTATTTACAATGGAATGACAAATTTACAAGAAATGAGTAATATTAATTACTTAATGACCAACAATGTATAAAAACTAAACAGAAACAGGGTAGGGCATTTACAATAGAGTGATAAATTCACAAAAACTGGCTAATAATAATTCCTTAATAATAATATAATAGAAAATTAAAAACTAGGGAGGGAAAAGCGTAAGAGTATTGATAATGGAACAACAAATTTGGAATGACAAATAATGCAAAAATTTAAAATGTTAAAATACTTTGTTAAAAAGTACAATACTTCACAAACAAAAAATCCTAATAATATTAAATATATATATATATATTGATATAAAAATTGAGAGAAAACTAAATTCCTGGGATTAAAATTCATTTATGACACATCTTCTTTATTAACTCAGAATTTAATAGTTATTTTGCTATCTAATCAATCATGAATAAAGTTGCATTAAGCTTAAAAAATCTTTGAATAGCTTCGGTATAAGTGTTTTTATAAACATAAGCAACCAAAACCCTGAACTACTTTTAATTTATGCCAATTGTAGCTCAAACCTATCTATCGTTTTAATCCAGTTTTTATTCCAAAGAGGTTTAGTTAAAACTATAACTAAACTCTTGCTTTTTAAAAACTACCTGGTTTTTTAGTATGCTCTCTTAATTGAGACAATAACAAAATTCTTGCCCTTACATTTAACGTTTCCGGAATCCTTTAATCCTTTTTAATCCCGAAACAAAATTTGATGTATCATACATCTTCTGGGTGTTAAAGCACTCCTACGCCTTATTACTGCATTCTGCAGCAATTTGCAGCTATAACCAAGGATTTCTATTGAACATATTGTTATATCATATTTGATTAATTAATTATTTTTGCTGCAATTATTATGAAAAAATACCTTTGCGGAAAACTGGCATCAGAATAGGTGACTTTTAACCTGCACTCACAATGCACTTGACAATCTTAGGGGTACTGCAAAAATATTTTCGAAAGTTTTTAGGCTTTCATCTCCTAAGAACATAAGATTCATTTATTAATATTTTTTCTGCAATTGGTATTAAAGTATTTAGAGTTATAATTACTTGGCCTTGTCCTTGGAGTTGCAGATTGTTCTCCTGGTTCTGCTTAAGAGCATTCTCCAGTGACCTGAGAACATACACATACTCAACTATTAAAGTCCTACGGAAACTGGTTTTGCTTTTAGAAAATACTCCAAGTTTACGTGTTTATTCGTTTTCAATTATGTGTAATAAATCCACTTTTAATCCCTCATAAATTAATTTATTTTTTATTGATTAAGTCGATTAATTATACGTATCGGGAAGTTCATGTAACTTGCCTCAAGGCAAAATACCAATACCAACTAGTATCATATATATTATTAACTTCCCGTAGAGCAAGTTATAGTAATCGCAAAAAAACGAAAAGAAATTTTTTTATATATTTTTACGTTTCAAAGGTTTCTGAATATTTTGGCATACCTTAGAAAAAATGGATGTATGTGTATGTGTGTATGTGTGCGTGCGTGTGTGTGCGCGTGTGTGCAGATACAAATTTTGACCGACTATTTCGGGAACACCGATCAACCGATTTAAATAATTCAAAAAACATTCGATTTGTATTGATAAGGAGACCTGCTGATTAGTTTTTTGCGGAGGCAGGTCTAGTCGTTCCAAAGATACGGGATAAAAAGTGCCAAAAACGTTAACACAGTTTTTAAGAGAACGGAGCGTCCGATTTTAATAATTCAGAAAACATTTCACTTGTATTGATAAGATAAAGTACTAATTAAATTTCTGGAGAGGCAGATCTAGCGGTTATGGACTCTCAATAAAAAAAAAAATTAAAAAATGCCATTTGTCGGTCAAAAATGTTCATTGGACAAATTTACATCAAATTATCAGATATTTTATAAAGATTTTAATAATATGTACACATTAAATAATGGCTTAAATAAATGTTCTCGACATTTTCGACAGTATGGAAAAACCGATTTGAATAATTTAAAAAACATTTGATTCGTATTGATAAGGAGACGTGCTCATTAGTTTTTGGCATAGGCAAGTCAAGCCGTTTCGAAGATACAAGGCAAAAAAAAAACAAAAATTGTAATTCAGTTTTTGAGAGAACGGAGCGTTTGAATTTGAATAATTCAAAAAACAATTTATTTGTATTTTTTAAACGAAGAACTGTTAAAATTTTTGGAAAGGTAGGTCCAACGGTTATGGACTCTCAATAACTTTTTTTATTATAAAATGTAATTTGGCGGTAAAAATGTTCACTAGACATATGCACATCAAATTATCAGATATTTTAAAAAGATTTTAATAGCGTTAAACAATTTATTTGTATTGTTTAAACGAAGAACTGTTAAAATTTTTGGAAATTTAGGTCCAACGGTTATGGACTCTCAATAACTTTTTTTTATTATAAAACGTAATTTGGCGGTAAAAATGTTCACTAGACATGTGCACATCAAATTATCAGATATTTTAAAAAGATTTTAATAGCGTTATATAGCGTTTTTGCAAAAGGCAATTTAGCCCTTTCGGAAGAATGGAGCGCGAATGGAGGATGTAAAAATGGTCGAGCAGTTTTTGAGAGAACGGATCATCCGATTAGATTAATTCAAAAAACATTTTGCTGGAGTAGACGGTGTGCCAAAAATGCATTTACAAAAAAATTAGTAATTTTGAAATTTAAAAAAAAAATCAAAGTTTCAAAAAATTTAATTTTTCGTAATTTTTTATCGTTTTCAAAAAAAAACTAAATTTTGAAATACTTCAAAAATATCAAAATTAGAAAAATCGATTTCTTACAAAAATTTGAGAATATTTCGAAATTTTCAATAAAATCGATTGTTCTCAAAAATTTCCAAATCCTCAAAAAATTTAGAAAAAACGTTTTTTTTAAAAAAAATCTAAAAAATTTCAAACTTCTAAAAAAAATTCTAAATTTTGAAAAAATAATCTAAATTATCAAAAAAAGAACAAATTTCTTGTAAACATAAACATAAGTTGTTTATAAAATACGCTCGTCGCTTAATCTAATAAGCACTTATAAATTTACAATATGTATTTATATTAATTTTTTTTAATTACAATAATTATTACAACTATTAAATAATATAACATCTAGTAATAATGATAAATAATAACATAAATTTAAATAAATAAGAGTACAAAGGATAGAATTTACATTAAAATGATATCCGCAGTATGATTTACTATAAAATAAAAGCAAATAACAATAAAAATAAAATTAATAAATAAACCAAATAAAATTTCTGTATAATAAAATAATACTACAAAAACAAGAAAATATAACAAAATAACAATATTAGAAATAATAAAATAATAATAATATTAATGTTAGCGTTTGCAAATGGCTATTTATGAGATCATTGGGAATTTTTCGATTTAGCCTGGTTGGGCGCGCTTCTGGGAATACGTTTTGTGCCAAGTAATTTGGGTGTTCGTCAATTCCTCTTTTATAGTTGTCTGTTTTTTGTTGAATTATTTTATTTACTGTCATCATGTGGCCTGGTGAATCAACCAGTTGGAAACGTACCTGGGTGCGTTCAGTGCCTGTCGTATGATCTTATTTTGCACTTGCTGAATTATCTGTATATTGTTTTTTTTTTGGCGGTGCCCCATAGTAGAAATCCATAAGACCACACTGGTTTGAATATATATCTGTAAATAACTAGTTTGTTGTTTGTCGATAGTTCGAATCGTTTATTCAGCAACCAGTAATGTTTTTTAAATAGTTCATAAATCTGCTGTTTTTTCTTGTTGATGTGAACTCTCCAGTTCAATTTTGAGTCTAGTTGTATTCCGATATATTTTACGCTTTTTTACTGGGATTTCCTGTCTATTCAACTTAATTGTAGGGAATATACCAGTACGCAGCGTGAAAGTGATATGCGTAGATTTTGCGCCGTTTGTCATAATTCTGCATAAAGAAAGCCATTTTGTAGCAATATCTAGATGTTCTTGTAATAGCTGCGAAGCTATTGCGGGATCTACATTGGAGACAATGATACATGTATCGTCAGCAAATGTCGACACGCTTGTTCCGGAGTATAAATGAAAATCCGCTGTGAATATAAGAAATAGAGTTGGAGAAAGGACGCTTCCCTGGGGCACCCCAAAGAGGATCTTCCTTTTGGTCGACTCCTTGTTGTTTATACTGACAAAAAATTCCCTATTTTCATGGTACGATTTTATTATTGAAAATATCGGTTCTGATGAACAAAGTTTTAGTTTGTTCAACAAACCAGTGTGTCATACCTTGTCAAATGCTTGCGCAACGTCTAAAAATACAGCCGAACAATAGTTTTTTGCATGGAACGATTCGTTTATTATATTTACTAGGCGATGAACCTGTTCTATGGTTGAGTGTTGTTCTCTAAAGCCGAATAGGTGATTTGGAATTAGGTTTTAATTCAACAATTTTTACTTATGCTTTTTCAAATATTTTCGAAATACAAGGAAGAAGGCTTATTGCCCTATAGGAAGACAATAAATGAGAGTCTTTCCCAGGTTTAGGTATAAGAATTATTTTAGCTATTTTCCAAGCTTAAGGGAACACTTTTAATCTTAAAATGTAATTGAATATTATTGTTAATAATCTAAATCCCTTTTCTAACAGTTTTTTTATCATTTTTATCGAAATTTTATCTGGTCCAGGAGATTTATTAGAATTTGCATTCTTAACATAAATTTTACTTCGGTCACCCTTATGCGTTTTACAATTTGGCCTGGTATAGATTCATTTTGTAAACAATTGTGGATAACATCTTCATCGTTCACGTTGCAACTGCGGGGATGAGGTTGGAATGTATTTTTCAAGTGTTCTGAAAATTCTTCCGATTTTTCTTCTGAACTTCTCGCCCAAGAACCATCAAGTTTACGCACTGGAGGTATATGTACTATCGGTCTTTTTAATTTCTTCGTTGCCTTCCAAAGAGAATAATTTGTGTCTTTATTACATGAAATATTAGTTAAATAATTTTTAAGACATTCGTTCTTATATTCACATAATGGTGTCTTAAGCTTACTACAGGCACAGTTAAATTTGTTTTTATCGGTCGGTTTGCAAGATGCTTGCAATTATGTTTGGTAGTATCTCCTTTTTTGAATGGCAAAAAAGTGTATTTAACGTGTTTTTCGAAAATGTAGGGATAAGTGGGCCACCCAAACTTTTATCTGAAAAAATGCTGCTATATGCTCAAATTCTTACTCTGACAGTTTTCAAATATGCTGATTACAAGTCTGTTGGCAAATTGACAAAATTCGAAATCGTTGACTCGAAATGAAGGGTAGAAATTGAAAAAACAGTGACTTCAGTAAAAATGTTTATTTAAGTCTGAAAAGGAGTAATAAAGTTGGAATGATAAAATTGTTGAAAAAAAAAAAACATTTTGCATCAAGCACAGATTCTATAATTGTAAATAATAGCTCGCATCGATTTGTACTGCCAAACATAGAAATAATATCATAAGCATATTTCTTAGTATTTTCAAATCTGACTGGTAAATATTTATAAAATTCAGGTACCCCCACTTCAATAAATTTGGCTTTCAAATTTGAGTTACACTGAATTTCGATTACCTCCATTTGCATGTTGCTGGATACTGAAAATATATCTACAGAAAAGATCGAAAAGAACAAAAAAAAAAAAATACCTTTGAGTGAACTAAAATCTTGAAACCGCATTTCAAATTCCGTTTTTAAATTAGCAATGTTTTCTACATATTTTTTATATGAAGAAGTAACATCCAAGCTTGATTTATTTATGCTGCACGTCGGAAAGTGTGTCTAATTTTCACTTTTGAGCTGTTTTTCCCAAAGGGCAAGTTTGCATTTAAAAGCTTGAATTATGTCGAACATGTTTGTTATAAGGTTGTCTTTTTCCTGCAATGACAAATTTAGGTCAGATAGGTGTTTGGTTATATCAACCAAGATCCTGTTGATTATTTTCGGGTACAGCACTTCTTGATGTGAAATGCAATGGGTATGATAAAGATTTTCAAATGCACGAAGAAACACTGCTAGCTGAGCCGTGCCACTGATATCCGTGGTCTTGTCACAGGCAATAGAAAAGCTATCGAAAGAAAATGATCTATTTTTGATTTGATCACTCAAATTGGCGGCTAAGTCAGTAAATCGTTCTGCAACTGTATTGCAAGACAATGTGTTCTGAACGGATAAGTCCAAAGAGATCCGGATCAAGTGTTGCCAACTCCATCATAGAACAAAGATTTACTATATGTTAGAAACCGCTAGTTACGCCGTTCACAGTTGCGTTGGCGCATATTTGAAACGCATCATTACGGAATATTCAGTAACCACTGACCATAGATAAATACGCATCTGATGAAGAAGCTACTGACAATAAGATCCAACACTACGAAATATTAAGTAACTTTACGCGGTATAAACTTTTGGTAAACAATAAATTATTGTTGATTTTATTAATCGTAATTATTGTTAATTTATTTAAAGTAATCGTTAATTACTTAGCAGTTGAATATTTCATTTTTTTCCTCATCGAATTGTTATTTATTGCATATTATCATTTGTCAACATACTTTGTTTGTTTTGCGGGCAGCCGGGCCGCAAAAATATTTGCTATGGGCCGTCATCTGAATAATTGTAGTAACTTTTATGGCTTTGCTTGTCAAATATTCAAATATATCTTGCGTATTAATATATTGTGGAATACCTTTAGCAACTATCTTCTTCTTGGTATTATTGATTTTTGGATATGTAAAATATTGTAGCTCATCAGCATTTTTTCAAGACCGCATTGTAATCCCTGCTAGTTGTTGTTATTAGGTAGTTATCGATGCCTCGATATTGTGATAGCATTTGAGTCTTGCATAACTTTTGTAGTTTCCATATATAGTGACGGTTAGGTGGAATACTTTTAATTTTAATTGGTGGCATTTGGATTGATGATTTTTAATGACTATCTGATACATTATGATTTGTATTATTCGTGCCATTATTTCTTGACTTTCGTTTTTGAATTAAATTGAAATCATTTTCTGATCCTGTAGTATTATGTAGTAATTGATTGAATATGTTGTGGTCTGCAAAAACCATATTATTGCCATTGATATTGTGTACAATACTGTACATTTGATTTGCTGAAGTTGTTGATGGTTTACTTATATCCATGTCATACAATGTTTTTGTAGATGAATTATTATTATATTATATTTAAAAAATCATTAATTATTGCATCAGATATATCTGTTTAATTTTACATAATTCTATTCCAGCTTTCACATGTGTTATCACTCTTAATCACTTTGCTTTTACTGCCAATACCTTTTTTCATTAATTGTTTTGCTCACTAAATTACTGTTTTTATTGCTAATAATTTTATTAGTATCACTATTAACTGTATTTATATGTGTATATTGTGAAATTACATTTTGTTGAACATTATAAATTGTGTTTATAGCATTTGCGATGCTTGAACCTAAATTGTATAATGTTTTATAACTACACGTCATCATCGTCAGACGGACCTTCGTCCATGTTATGAAAATATTAATTGTTTTCAGAATCGATGTTAACTCTTTGAACGATCGAATAGGAATGATCAGAGTATACACACGTTGTTCAATGTCCCATTTCAGCAGATATATAAAGTACCGAAATTAGTTAGTCAGACAAAGTTGCTTACAACAGAGTTGGTGTAAGTAATTACAGAGTTGCTGTAGGCTACAGCAGAGTTGCTGTTACACAATAAAGTACACAATAAGTACAGTATAAAATATTCGAATAAGTGTTGTTCTTATAAAGTGCAAAGACATTTCAGCCTTTACTTTTTACTAAGAGCTCAAGGCGTCCGAAGTACTACTTCCAGTTAGTAAATCTATATCACCGCTTGGCAAGGCATTATTGACTAGAAGATACGCCAGGAGGACAAGTACCAACCCTCTGTAGTCCATCAATACCAACCACGCTAACCAACCGAAAAACATTTCATGGAATATTAATTGAATATAAAATTGATTAGCTTTTAGTAAAAGCGCAAACCTTGTTCTCAAAACAACCAGTTGAACACTTTATCTAAATAGCTCATTCTCAGTTCTTATTAATTAAGTCATTCATCTCATAGATAAATAAGTATAAATAGATTTATCATAGATATTTATCTACAGGTATGGAAAAGTTAACTCTTACAATTACTTTAATGTTTCGATCCTTTTTTAAGTTAAAACACTATACACATAGGATTATTATTGCATCTAAAATTCTAGGTTTAAATGTTACCGAATCTTCTATGAATTCATATAATGCCAGTGTGTCTCCATATAAGATGACTGTCTATAAAATGTCCAGAAACTTAACCGAAAGCGTTCCGGGAATTTTCTCTTCCCAAAATCTTACAGATAATTTAACAGGTCAGAGTTATTATTTTACACCAGAAAGTTATAAGGTTTTTATATCATAACATATATAGAAACAAAAAATATTAATTCATTAAGTATATTTATATTTAACACCCTTTTTAGGACTCCTGATGTGGAATGAAGCAGATTTTTTTTGGGACGATTCTTGGTTAACCGATGCGAATAATGCAAGCAACTTAACCGATAGTGGGATTCTTTACAATTTCAGCGATTTTGACAAAGTGAACATGACCATGCCTGGTTATTGGTTTTGCGCTCAATGGACTGCGGCACAACAAGACTTATTTCAAACAGCGCACATTTTTGTTGCTATGGCTTTCTTGGTACCACATAGTTTCAAAAGTAGTATTATTATTGTCAGGTAATAAAAATGTTGATCAATTTAAAGCAACGGATTAATTTGAAACATTTTTAATTTATTATTTTAGAGCACTGTTAGCGCTAGGATTTCTCATTTCGGCTCTATGGGCTGGGAGCGATATTTGTGCTCCTGATGTGATGATTTGGAATTTTACTTTGATGCTTGTGAACGTTGTCCATGGAGTATTACTAATTATACGGTATATTAGTACTTTATCCAATAACTAACCAGCGCATCAGTTTGTCGTGCTGTTTAACTAAACCAAATTAATAAAAATTGAAACATTGAAACCAGGATAATACCGCCAACAATGTCAGTAGAGTTAGCTGATTTGTATCTACGCCTCTTTAAGCCATTGAGAGTGTCCAAGAAACATTTCTCTGAGTTAACACGCGATGCCCGTATTTTGCTTCTAGAAGCGGGCGAACCTTATGCTTTAGAAGAAGTTAGTCCTGCGGATGAGCGTCTGTCAATACTACTACGTGGGAAGTAAGATAAAAAATGTTGCTTCTCGAAACTGTTATAATGAATAAAGCATTGTTTTGATATAAAGTGTAAGTCATTTATATATCTTTATTTTTCAGATTAAAAGTTTCATGTGATGGAACGCATTTGCATTATATTAATCCTCATCAGTTTATAGATTCTCCAGAATGGGAAGCCAATCATGAACATAGTGATGATGTATTTCAAGTATATAAAAATATTATAAATTATACAATTCTTTTTACCATAAACCTAATTAGAATTAAAACAAAAAATAGGTATCAATAATGGCAGAAGAAGACTGCTATTATTTATGCTGGCCAAGAATGAAATTAGAAAGGGTTCTTCGCCACAGACCATCTTTGAAAGTTGTCTTGGATAGCATCATAGGTATATATTTTGGATATAATGTTGATTTTATAAAAATATTCAAAAAAATAATATATATACAGGTAAAGATATTACAGGAAAGTTGTATTCGCTAAATGAGCATCTTTGTTTACGCAATTCCAAAGGATTAACAGCCACAAAAAATGGTGACCCTTTTCCAAATGCTACTTTGTTTCGTAGTATATCTGTAGACGCTGTCTATACAGGAACACGCGGCAGAGTACGTTCTGATGATTGGAAAGCTCAAGAACGTAGAGACTCTTTTCCTACATCACACAGTAAGTTTTTATTTACCATGAAATTATAATTTTTATAAAAAAAACAACTATTTTATATAACTTATATTACAAAAATTACAAACAGTTTAATTGAAATTTAATTGTTTTACTAAATAAGAGTGTAAAAAGAGTAAGGTATAGGTTTTTCAAACGGGTTGAATCAAACTTTAAATCTTGAGAGCCAATTTAAACAGGCATTTTGTGTTATCTAATTAAGTTTTCTACTAAATATCATTCCTGGTAATATCTAAAATAGGTACTGGTATAAATGTTATGTATTGACTTAAAATGTATTTATTCAGAATCTTCCTCCGAAAGACATTGGTTTCCATATGTTGCACGTCATTTTCCTGAACATTTTCCATTTCCGCAATCGCGACCTCCAACCGCATTGCCGCCTTATCCTGCTGCTACACCGCCTCCATATGTTACTACTTCGCCGCCAGTGATACATCAAAGCTCGGATAAAATGTTGGTGCCAATTCTTTCGCCGCCACCTCCAGCAGCTCCACGGCCCATGCGTAGAGTGCGAGAAGTTAAATTTGCCGAACCAAAGGATGTAAAAGCTCTCCGAAGATCTGAGCAGCCTGTATGACCTGGGGCAAGCTGGCGCATTCGCGAGGAATCGGAGAGCTCCGAAGAAGACTCGATGTAGACATCGCGCGTCAGCTTCAAACCGGATTAGCCGGATAATATAACTATTAAATGTAATAAATAATTTTAACCCTTGTGGACTCAAACGCATGACTGTGATAAACATCATATATAACTCGGGTTTTGTTTTATGTATGATTTTTTCGTAAATGATATATATATATATATATATATATATTTATATATATATATATATATATATATTATATATATATATATATATGTATATATGTATATATATTTATAAATTAATTGAATAATTAATTGATAAACTTAATAGTACAGTAAATTCGAAAGATTCAAAGAATAATAATTATATGTTGTAAATTTTGTTTGCAGTAAAATGCTCATGCCGCCGCTACGGCGGCATCCGAGTCCAAGAGGTTAAGTTTGCACAGATTTAAACAGTTTGCACTTTAAACTGTAGACTTAAACAATCTGGATTAGGTTATAGCACTAAAAATATACTTAAAGTTAAATCCAGATACATTTACTATATACTATAGACATATTAGTTTAAATTAATGTGTCAAACATATAAAGCATTACTGTAATAATTAGTTTAGCAAGTATTTATAAGTAACGACTTAACGTTAAATATGCTATGTTTTCTTGAAATATATATTTTCTCAAAAAGTCAAAGTCTCTGTGTATAATTCTACATATTTAAATCCTACAATTGCTAAATCACATAAGGTAGTATAGGTCTAAAATTTGTTAGAAGTCAGACTTGCATTATGATACTGAAAACTGTGCAAGCAAAACTAAAAATTTGATGAAAAACTAAATAATCATTTTTTATTATTTTTTGTGGTAAATTTATAGTCATTAATATAACCATTGTAATATGTGAGATGATGAAACAACTCAAGTGATTCTAAATTTTAATTTTAATTTGTTAATTAGTTAAAAAAAATTTCAGTTAAATAAAAATTAAATGTTTTCAAAGTCTGCAGTAAACTAATTAAAAATATATTTTTATATTTTCACATTTTGTAAATTACAATGCATCTTTAAACTTCATACTTATACACATACGTGTACAATCTCGATTTTACTAGTATAATTGTACTTATGTTTGCTTATGCAGTTTGAATAGTTCAGTTGTACTAGACGGGCTGTAGATACTGCTACTACAAGAGTGCGAATTTTTTTTATTATAGTATATGTTCTTTTAAAGAGTTATTTTATATGTTTCTAAGATACTTAAGAACAAAAACATTTTAATATTGGATTCACTCTTATTTTCTTTCAATAAAACGTTTATTAACATAAAATCTTTTACCCCATATAATCTACCCCTTTTATGATTATTCCTTCTAAGTTAATTAACCTTGTGTTTAATATCAGAAGTTAGTTTGTCCTACAACCTACAATTCAACATCACATATCAGTTTGTCCTACACTAAGAAGAAAGTATGTAAATACGTATAATATGTGTACTTTTATAGATTTGTTCCAAACATACCAATATTTGTTTGCTAAATATATGCCATCCAAAAATTTTATATTTGGAAATCCACCGAACCAGACTTTCACAAAAACTAGTTATATCTTCACACCGTCAACACAAGCGATATGATTTTTAAATAATTTTAATCGGTCCTTCGCTTTCTTAAAAAATAACATTTTTTAATTCTTTTGCCCCGTATTTCTAGTAATATTCAGTAACTACTGACCATTGATAAATACGCATCTGATGAAGAAGCTACTGACAATAAGATCCAACACTACGAAATATTAAGTAACTTTACGCGGTATAAACTTTTGGTAAACAATAAATTATTGTTAATTTTATTAATTGTAATTATTGTTAATTTATTTAAAGTAATTGTTAATTACTTAGCAGTTGAATATTTCATTTTTTTCCTCATCGAATTGTTATTTATTGCATATTATCATTTGTCAACATATGCGGGCAGCCGGGCCGCGAAAATATCTGCTGTGGGCCGTCATCTGAATAATTGTGGTAACTTTTATGGCTTTGCTTGTCAAATATTCAAATATATCTTGCGTATTATTATATTGTGGAATACCTTTAGCAACTATCTTCTTTTTGGTATTATTGGTTTTTGGATATGTAAAATATTGTAGCTCATCAGCATTTTTTCAAGACCGCATTGTAATCCCTGCTAGTTGTTGTTATTAGGTAGTTATCGATGCCTCGATATTGAGATAGCATTTGAGTCTTGCATAACTTTTGTAGTTTCCATATATATATATATATATATATATATATATATATATATATATATATATATTTATCAAATTTATATGTAATAATCAGAACAAACCAAGTAATTCTATGAGCTACAGTGAGAACATAATCTAAACAAATCAATAATGTAAAGTAAAGGAAAAAAATAATAATAATAATAATAATATATAACTAAAAATAAATAACTAACTATAATAATAATAATGATAAATATAATAATAGAATAGAAAACTGTTCCATTGATCAGTTAACTAATTATTTAATTAAATAAATTAATATAAATCATATGGAAATTTCCTCTTCAGTCTTCTAGAATTAGGGATCTCAAGTAGTGCTGAAACTATGTGGTTTGGGTGTGATTCCAGTTTTAAGTGATGGTGAAGGCTATTGCTGCTAATTACATCCACAATATATGGAATGTTAAGATCATTGTGGATAGTTTGATTGCTGATGAACCAGGGGGCATCAGCGATTTGTCTCAAAATCATTGATTGGGCACGTTGCATGAGAACTATATTGGACTTACTAGCACAACCCCAAAGTTTAATGCCATAAGTCCAAATAGGCTTAATTATAGTTTTGTAGACTAAGTTTTGTTTACAAGTGGTAGTTTTGATTTGCGCCCTAAGAGCCAGTACAGGTCTTTAGTTGTTTGCTTCATATGTTTATTTTGGCTAAAATGTGAGATTTCCAAGTTAATTTTTGGTCCAAATGAATTACCAAATACTTAACACTAGTTTTCGTGGTAATTATACGTCCGTTGAAATTGACTTCAGTGCATGTGAGTTTGTTGAGTGAAAATGAAATATGGTAAGATTTGGTCTCATTTATCTTGATGCGCCATCTTTTGGTCCATTTTTCGATATTATTCAGATGTAATTGCAATTTGGTTGAAGCAGATGTGGGGCAGATATCTGTAGATAGAACCGCAATGTCGTCAGCAAACATGGCAGTAGTGGTATCTGTAAATGTAGGAAAATCGCTGGTATATATCAAATACAAGAAAGGACCCTGTACACTTCCTTGCGGAACACCCGCTTCAATTGGAAATAATGCAGACATTTCAGCATTGACACGAACTTTAAACATTCTAGAGTCAAGGTATGATTTCAGGATTGCGTAGTAGCCAGACGGGGGAAAAGATCTAATTTTAGATAAAAGACCCTTATGCCAAACTTCATCAAACGCCTGACTTACATCAAGAAAGACAGCAGAACAATACTGTTTCGATTCGAATGTGTTGTTAATTACATTTACAATCCTATGACACTGCTGTACCGTAGAGTGATGTTTTCGGAAAACAAATTGATGGTCAGGGATGATATTTGATTCCGATAACATATCTTGCAACAGTATAATCTTTCAAAAATCTTGGATGTAATCGGTAACAGGCTGATTGGTCTGTATGAAGAAACTGAGCCAGGATCTTTTCCACTTTTAGGTATCATTTTTACAATTGATATTTTGAAAGAATTTGGCCAAACATTAAGTCTTAAAATAGAATTGAATATGTATGTTAGGTAAATGAAACCTTTTTTTGTCATTTCTTTTAACATTCTTGCTAATATTGAATCAATACCTGGAGCCTTTTTGTTTTGTAGTTTAGAGATTTCTATGATAACTCTCTTTAAAGAAAAAAAATTCTTTCTATTATTATGTATAGTCACTGGATCTTCACTTACGTCAGAGTGGTCATCAAAAGAAGTCGGATTTGGCTGAAAGACGGAGCTTAAGTATTTGGCAAAAAGTTCAGATTTTTCCTCATCGCTTCGTGCCCAGGAAAGATTGTTATTTGATTCCCAGCGCACTGGTGGAATTCTACTGCATGGCTTAAGTTTGTTCTTGATAGGCCTCCAAATAAAGTTATCAAAGCGATTAAGATTGGTAATGTAATTGGTAAAATTTGTATTGTTTAATTCTTTCAACCTGGCTTTAAGCTTATTGCTGAGGTTATTTAAGATGTTTTTATCGGAAGGTAAGTGGGAAGTATGCCATATTTTTCTAGCTTTTCGCTTTTCAGCAATGAGCTTTTTTATTTCAAGAAAAGTAGATTAGTACTTCACGTCATTCATTATAAGTGTAGCAAAAACAGCAGCAACATGCAGAATTTTGTTAAAGAAGTCAATTGCACTATCGATATCCGAAGGGTTTTTAAGGCTTATTTGTAAGTTGATTTTTTCTTCCACAATTCTGCGATATGTCTCCCAATTAGTTTTTGTTGAGTGAAGTTTTGAAGTATGAGGAATGTTAATTACTGATGAACATATACTAGCTATTGTGGGAGAGTGGTCAGAAGAGAGATCATAACTTGCTTAAATTTCAGTGAAATTGGTATTAATGCCATTCAAAACAAAAAAGTCTAACAAATCGGGTTTTTTATTTATGTCTGTAGGCCAATAAGTTGGACTGCATGTAGAAAGAGCTTTGAAGTTACATTGATGGATTGCTTCATATAATTGACTACCTTTAGGGTTGATCAATCTGGAGCCCCAAAAAGAGTGCTTGCTGTTAAAATCACCTCCAACGACAAATTAAGGTCCTAGGGTTGAGAAAAATGCACAAAACTGCGAGCAATTTATTATATGCCGTGGTGGACAATACACAGCCGATAGTGTGACGACATAAGACGTAAACTTAACTTGTACAGATGTTGCTTGCAAGTAATCTTCACTGTATTTTTGGATTTCAAAATGCGAAATATTTGACTTCATTAATATGGCTGTACCTCCGTGGGCACTACCATCTGAATGAGGTGTGTGATAAAGACTGTAGTGAGGTATAAATAGGTTTGAGAATTTGGTAAAGTGTGTTTCACTCACCAGTAAAACATGAATTTTATTTTCAGTGAGAAAAACTGTTAATTCGTTTTTATGTTGACTTAGCCCATTAGCGTTCCATAAACCAATCCTAATGAATTTAGCAATTTGTCTATTTAAATTTGTTAATAAGAGTGGATAACATATTAATAATCATGCTATTTTGCTGCATGAGCTGATTAATCATCATTTCAAATTTATCCAGGAATTGTGACATTGTTGAATTGGACTGACTTTCAGATGTTGAAATTGAATTTTGCGATTTAATGGCCTGTGAGTAGGACATATGTTGAGAGTTGGCAAGTCTATTAACTTGTATTCTGGAGGTAGCACTCCTTGGAGTAGGAACAGAGTTGTTTATATTTATTTGATTTTTGTTAGTATGAACGTTCATAAATTTTTGATAGTAGGGACAACCTTTGTAATTTGCGAAATGTGATCCTAAGCAATTAGCGCAGACTGCAGGTGATTCAGACGGCTATTTGCAAGCTTTAGTACAGTGATCATTTCCACACTTAACACATACAAACGGACGATTGCAATATGACTTAGTGTGGTTATACAATTGACAACGTCCACATTGCGGAATATCATTTGATCTAATAGGAGGTTCAAAATAGATTATTTGGTTCAGAATTTTTCCAATTTTAAAAATTTCGGTGTTGTTTTTGTTAGGTTCTAAATCTATGTAGAACATGTTAAGTGGAGTCTTTGTCCTAAAATGTAGAACATTTGTTATATTCCTTACTTGGTGACCTTTTTTTCGATTTCTTTCTTTACTCACTAATGTCAGTTTTGAAGTGCATATATTTTAAAACTACTCCATGAGCTCTTTCAGTCTGTACTTGGTACGTGTGAAATACTATATTGCGGGCTAGAAGAAATTTGACAAAAACTCTATAATCTTCGATTGTCGAAAAGTTAAATCTTATGCTATTATTGGACATAGTTTTAGTTGTATAGTTGCTGTTCAAAACGGTTTTTAAAGCGTTTATCATATCTGGAAAATCAATGACATCATAAATAAATACTGGGGGTGGATGTATTTTTTTAACTGGATCAGCAACTGTAACGGGTATTGGCTTGTGATTAGTTAATAAGCTAAATCTGTTGACTAATTTAATAGATTCATTTTGATTGTTGAGACGCTTTCTTTTAACACCCGGGCTTGGGACCACTTGCCACGGATTCAAATTTTTAACAACACTACTGGGTTCACTTTCGGTTTCCATATGTCACTGTATTTATTGGTAACTGAACATTTTCCGTTTGCCTTTGTTGGCTTACTAAATTATTGACGTATTCAGCGTTTGTATTTGAATCATCTGCAAGTACTTCGGCTGATTCAGCGATTATTTTTCGCACCCCAGAGGGGTTCACTATTTATTAACACAAATTTTCACTATTTGTTAAAAATCACTAAAAATTAATTAATTGAAAAGAAAACGTAAATTTTAAAGTAGGTTATTCAACTATTTCACAACACTATAATGTCTGCGGCATGCGTCACAAGTATAATGCACGAACACTGTTACGCAACTAACCTTTTTTTATTTTCATATTATATAACAATCAGAGTTATTTACATACCCTATGAGTTATATGGCTAAATTACACATAATAATAATAATAATAATAATCACAAAAATAAATGAAAAAAAAAACAATAATAATAATAAATAAATAAATAAAAATAGATAAAAAAATACAGAAAAAAATAAAGAAAGTAAAAAGAAACAAAAGAAAAAAATGTAGTAATTGCTCCAATATGCAATTGACTATGGAAAACAATTTTTTACATTAAGTCTATAGGCTGTTTCTTGCGTAGTCTTCTTATAGGTGGATTATCAAGCAGATGAGCCAAAGTTGCATTAGGATGTTCAAGAATTTTAGCATAATGTCCAGTACTGATATTCTTGATGACATCCACTACGAAAGGCATGTTGAGGTCATCGTGTATGATTTTGTTGCTGACAAACCACGGGGCATCAGTAATCGTCCGTAGTGTTTTAGATTGTAATCGTTGAACAAGTCCCACATTTGATTTACTACAACATCCCACAGTTGGATTCCATACGTCCATACAGGTTTAATTATGGTCTTATAAATTAGAAGCTTATTATCTAATGATAATTTTGATCTTCGACCAATAAGCCAATTTAATTTTGAAAGTGTAACGCAACTAACCTGTATTTACAAATAAATATTTAGAACGATGCTACTCGGTTGAGTGTCAAACGTTAACTGTGTTTCCATATATAGTGACGGTTAGGTGGAATACTTTTAATTATAATTGGTGGCATTTGGATTGATGATTTTTAATGACTATCTGATACATTATGATTTGTATTATTTGTGCCATTATTTCTTGACTTTCGTTTTTGAATTAAATTGAAATCACCTTCTGATCCTGTAGTATTATGTAGTAATTGATTGAATATGTTGTGGTCTGCAAAAACCATATTATTGCCATTGATATTGTGAACAATACTGTACATTTGATTTGCTGAAGTTGTTGATGGTTTACTTATATCCATGTCATACAATGTTTTTGTAGATGAATTATAATAGAATTTATAGTCATTAATATAACCATTGTAATATGTGAGATGATGAAACAACTCAAGTGATTCTAAATTTTAACTTTAATTTGTTAATTAGTTAACAAAAATTTCAGTTAAATGAAAATTAAATGTTTTCAAAGACTGCAGTAAACTAATTAACAATATATTTTTATATTTTTACATTTTGTAAATTACAATGTATCTTTAAACTTCATACTTATACACATACGTGTACATTCTCGATTTTACTAGTACAATTGTACTTATGTTTGCTTATGCAGTTTGAATAGTTCAGTTGTACTAGACGGGCTGTAGATACTACTACTACAAGAGTGCGAATTTTTTTATTATTGTATATGTTCTTTTAAAGAGTTATTTTATATTTTTCTAAGATACTTAAGAACAAAAACATTTTAATATTGGATTCACTCTTATTTTCTTTCAATAAAACGTTTATTAACATTAAATCTTTTACCCCATACAATCTACTCCTTTTATGATTATTCCTTCTAAGTTAATTAACCTTGTGTTTAATATCAGAAGTTAGTTTGCCCTACAACCTACACTTCAACATCACATATCAGTTTGTCCTACACTAAGAAGAAAGTATGTAAATACGTATAATATGTGTACTTTTATAGATTTGTTCCAAACATACCAATATTTGTTTGCTAAATATATGCCATCAAAAAATTTTATATTTGGAAATTTATATTTTTTGAAAATAAAAATTTTGAAACCACCGAACCAGACTTTCACAAAAACTAGTTATATCTTCACACCGTCAACACAAGCGATATGATTTTTAAATAATTTTAATCAGCTCCTTTGCCTTCTTAAAAAATAACATTTTTGAATTCTTTTGCCCCGTATTTCTAAAGCAGTTGAACTTGAATGCGCCAAAAACCAATCAGCACATCACGCCGTCAATACGAATTGAAAGGTATTTGATTTATTGAAACCGGTTGCAAAAGTTCTCAAAATCTTGGACGAAAAATTGTATCTAATCATACACACACACATAGATACATATTTTTTTCTAAGGTATGCCAACATGTTCAAAAACCCTTAAATCGAAGATATATGCAAAAAAAATTTTTTCAGATTTTTCAGATTTTGCTTTTTTACTGATATGAGTGAGAACAAGAAGCTGTTTGCAGATCCTAAGGTTAAACTTTCCACACACTTCACTATCCTGACCGGCCGACCAGATATGCCACTATCTGTACAGACCCATAATCATAGAACAAAAGATTGGGCATAAACATTGACATCTACCAGACTCGTGAACGTGAAATTTTAGATTACTCCATAGCCAACTGCCATTTTTTATACACATTGTTCCAGAAAATATATGACACACGATAGCTATTGGGACCAATACATCGAGGAGGCTGTGATACATCTGATACAAACGATCAGAGATACTGTCTAACAATGATTCTAGGCGTAATTGGTGCACATCAAGTCGGTGCAGTTGGTTAAATCCACGCGCTTCAAGAGGAAGGGTGCGTCGTAGTTATCGCACTCGAAGGAGTTTTTTCTTGACAGATATGCCAAGACCCAACATCAATATATTGAAAATCATGCCAAAATTGTTGTTTTTACTTGAGGAAATCGTAGAATTTCATTTTTTGTCTTTTCCACAGATGATCATGAAGTATTTGGCCTTCTTGGGAACTTACGCTGGTACTTGAAATTTTTTACCCTGTGCTGCTTCTGCCGCGACCTCTCTATTTTTAAGGGATGTATTGAGGCGTTGAAAAGATAATTTGCTAACGTTGGTATCAGCAGAAGCAACACTCTCCGATATTTTTTATTTTTAATTCGTTCAAAGCAATAAACAACTGTTCATAATTCACCACTTTTTGGAGTTTTCTGTTTTCTTAGGAGGCATTATGACTAAAGAGATAAAAATAAATGAATAAAACGATCAATTAATCTATAAAAATATTTTACTGTGCAAAGAACTGCATTGCGCAAGTGGCTTATGTCCGTCCACAAATAGTGTTCCACTTCTATCTACAAACGCCTTTTTTTGCATATGCATCTCACAAAAACACAAGATAAACAATCGGCAAAAATTACTTTGCATTTCAAAGATTATCTATATGTATAAAAGTGGATTGCTTAAGTAGCAACACTTATAACTCACGAACGGCTGAACCGATTTAGATGAAAATTGGCAGGGAGGTAGTTTAGAGCCAGGAGAAACACATAGGATACTTTTTATCCCGTTTTCCATTCTAATTCAAAATTAATTTTTTATAAAATATCCATTTAGTTTATTCAATCTATGATTTTTTCAATAATTTTATCCATGACATTTACTTTCAATTGTCAATTGTCAGTCGGTGTTTCTGTTTTGATACAAATATATTAATATGCATTTTTTTAAACCACTTTTGGAAAATTATTACGTGAATAATAGAAATTTTTTAATAACCACGGAAAATTATTACGAAGTGGCAAGTAAATGAATTCTTAATAATAGCAAGCGATCCAAATAGACGATGGAGAAATTTATTTCTTGGCAATGGGAATGTAATTATTTATATAAGGTAAACGTACCATATTACGGGATGTTAAGGAACGTTTGACTTTAAAGATGAATTTTAGAGAAAATAGGAAAGTGGACAAACTAAATCTGTTATATTTTATTAATTAGACTTTTAAGATTATTATAAAACAAGATTTTTCGTCGTAGAACGTCATTTATAGAAATAATCGGCATTTTGGTGAACCACGCGTTTGTCCCTAATTCCGTGACAAAAATCGGCTCGTGAAAATAATGCCGGGAGTCGTTGTACGTTATTCCGTGATAGCGCTCGAAGCATACATTTTTGATCGTATTGCCTTGATAAATATAGTTGAAGGGTTATAAAAAGTACGGTTAATTATGAAATAATACTTTGATATGATTTTAAACATTTATTTAGTTTTATAAAAGTCATAAAATTATAAGAAGTTTAAAAGCTTATGAAAAAAAAAATAAAATAAAAGCTGGTATTATTATAGTAATAGCAGTATAATAATCATTATCAATACTGTTTCGGTAAATCAAAAAAATGAAACAATAAAGAAATAATTTTTAACGGTAATTAAACTAAAATATAAACTTGAAATAAATATAAAATTTAAACTCAAAATAAAAAAAATTAACTTGAAATAAAAGTTGCAATTCTGTCTACAAACGTAAATCTTTAAAGACTTTAAAATAATATTTAAAGACTTTCAAGTTAACAATAACTACTAGCTTAAATTAGGTTTGATTGGAAATTTTGTATGTTTTAGAAGGTTTAAAATACATTCAATATAATATGGCAAATTTCTTTTAAAGCCTTTTTCAGGGTTTTGGATGAATATTTAATTGGAGCCATCGTTCTTTGAAAAACTGAAAGACCGATTTAAAATCATACCCAAATAAATTTACTGATATTGAATATAATTTTAATAATATTTAATAAATTGTATCAGACTATTAGAAAGTTACTGCATTGAAGAGTGGCCTCGGCAACTTATTTTCGAGTAATTGCAATTCATATTAATCTAATAACTTACGATGTATGTTCGTTTTAATAATATGCAGGTTATATAATGGTTATATTCCAAAAGCTTAATCGGATTAAAACTATCGTGTTTACAGGAATGTCCCTAGATATCTGCATACATACATACATACCAGCGCCCTAGTGAATCCGCGCCCTATAAGTACCGTGCGCTATACGGGGTATACCTGTATTTTTATTCAATTTATATAATAGAAATAATTGATCATAGATAAAAAGGTAGAAATAAATGATTTTCTCATTACTACAATATTCTAGGTATATTGGGACAATGCAAATAAGTGAAAAAGATCATGTACTTTCTTACTAAAGAGTAGTCATTTCAAACTCAATTATTAGGGTTAAACATTTAAAAAAACATATACCGTAATTACGTTACAGTTTTCTGTAGTCATTAACAAACTTAATAAAACCAGAAACACCGCCGAATTTAAGAACAGTTGAAAATAAAAGATAAAACTATTTCAAGTCTACTTCTCGTAATTGCGGGATACTCACGGTATTACGTTCATTGGTTCAGTTGTGTGAACCTAATTGCGGGAGTCATGAAATTGACGATTTCTTGACAAATATATGTTCGATTTAACTATGGAACTAATCTCTTATTATTACTGATCAAAAATTTCACATATTTGAACCGATTAAGCTTATCGGAATCGAATAAAAACCTTAAGCAATGGAACCGTTACATAACCTAACTCGCGAACAAGCCAGTACGAAATGGCGATCGAGTCAAGACCGACGCTTTCAAAAGCTTTTTACGGCTTTAAAAACTAATATTTATATTCGAAAATCGTACTATTTTATTAGGGTTCAAATTATAATTGATGTGCTATTGAATAAAGTTATTATTTATTGACCGTTTTCTTATTTTGCGATCGAAATAAAAAACTCCCGTAATAATGTACTATCCCGGAATAGTGTACGTTTACTTTACTTAGGTATTTATGTATATTTGTTTATATGTATTTAAATAGAGTATTTGAGGTTTTTGTATTCTAAATATCAGCAATAAGTATAATCATCCACAAATAAATTAAAAAAAAAATATTTTGAAATATAGTTTCTTAACATAACCTCAAAATTTGTAATAAACATATAAATAGTTATATATTAATTGTTGTTAATTTATAATTTCTTCATACATATCTTATAAAATGTTTTAGGTGTTTACAACTAATTGGCATATATATTATCAGCAAATAAGCTTTGATTCGACAATAAAAAGGTCTAATTGTATTTACTCGACTACCTTATTTTAACTATAGTGATAGAATATTAGTTCTTGGTTCTATATATATATATATATATATATATATATATATATATATATATATATATATATATATATATATATATATAAAGTCGTGTTAATTACTTCACTTATAATACTGAAGAAGGCTAAACCGATTTAGCTGAAAATTGGCAGTAATTGGTAGTTTAGAGTCAGGAGAAGGACATAGGACACTTTTTATCCCGTTCGACTTGGAATAACAATAAGCAAATGACAGCTATGTAATCACGTATGGATAACAATTTGAAATTTGTAAAGAATTATTAATAAAATTATTTCTTTTAAATAAATAATTGACAATTATAATGTAATGATAGTTTCATTGCCCATTCGTATAAACAGTGAAGTGAACTATAAAACTCAGCATGGTTGACAAATCATATTTTTCTCAAACACGATGCTCTGAAAGAACTCATTTGTATAATTATATACTCATTAGTATTTTTAAAACATTTTCTAGAATTTTTTTTTATTTATGTTATTCAAAATCAGAACCTAAATTTGGAATCTATCAAAGGTACATTTTGTCGAATAACTTATTCCCAGATAATTTCCCGAATTTATCGAAGAATGGGTAGTAATATTTGAAGGTCAGTAAAGCTAAGCATTGTTTGACAATACTATTTGAAAGTAAAGGGAAAAAGATGTATAACCAGCTATAACCTTGATTCTTATGACTTTGGTATTGGGAGATAAATGGTAATCTTTGAAAATCCATAGTAAAAGTGTTTTCTTCCGTTGGTAGTTTTTTAGCAATTAGATAAAAATGTAATTATTTTGTAAAATACCTTTGAAATTAAAATATGACATTAGACCTGTTTGCCATCTGGCCGTTCCAAGTTACCCCGTTATAAAGTAAAAAGGTCTAGATAAAAAATCTTGAAAGACATAAAAAAGCACATTTCTACAATGATGAAGTAGTTGGCACTTTAACTGAACGTAGTCAGATAATTTTTCGTTTGAAATGTGTAATTTGTTGTGATATAATTGGTTTGATTTTCATAATAAAACTTATATTTGCTCAAAGTTCAATTGGACTTTTGTGACTCGCCCTGCTCTACATATATACTTTTTATTGAATTTACTTTAATTCATCGATTGTTACTTGAAACTTTTCAAAAAGCAGATCAAAGAAGAAATACTTAATTTATTTTCTATTTCTTCTCGCAGAAATTTGAATTTTTTTTATAAGGTCAGTAGTATTATTAAAAATTATACATAAAATCCAGAATCCAAAAAGAATCTGAAAAACTTGAAACGTAATCAATAAGTCGAAAGACCAAAAAAGACTTGGATTGGATTATGCCATATTTTCTATTGAAAGTGCATAAAACTTCCAGTTTGATTGTATTGACAGAATATAGACGAACTAATGGGATATATTGTTTTTATAATACCTCATTGTATATAGCATTCAAACAACACATCCTTATACACTTAAAGTATTAATATTTTTGATTCTCTAGAAATTGTTTAGAATATACCTTACTAAGCAAAATAACGTTCGCCGGGTCGGCTAGTATATCTATATAATATATTGCATATTTACTAGTAGTTTTCCCGTGAAAATTCGATGACAAATCACGTGAGAGCGTGCGATGCTAAAAACTTCCTCAACAGTGCGAGAGTAGGTTTATAACCTCCAAATGCTTTTTAAAATTGAGCAAGTATCAAAATATGATGAATATGTGCGCGGTTCGACATACATGTTACTACTGTTAGAGTTATTCTGCTGGCCCACTTCAATAGTACGGGAGGTAGCAACGTTTTCGAGCAAGCATTTTAGTCAGGCTGGTTTTTCGGTATGTGGTCCTTGGTGCTCTCTTGGTTAGAGTACGGGCCGTCTGGCAGCTGGAAGTGGTTGCGTTAATTAGTACGCAGTCAATTTGTACAGCGGGATTTCAAAATTTTGAAAGCATTTTACTCAGCCTAATTTTCGTTTTTTTGGCTTCGAATAGGTTCACCAGACTCACATTTTTTGTTGCCAGACATTTTGGGCGCTGCTGAATATGTGCCAGACGCCAATTTATTTATTAATTTTTTTAAAAATTCAAATCATTTTAGTTCGTTTGAAATTTCAGTATTATGTTCGTTAAGGGTAAAAACACATAAAATTAATTTGCCAGACGTTTCTGCGGTTGTTAACCATGTCTGGCAAGCAAAAATGTCTGGCAATATGATACTAGTTTATAACATTTTAGTCAGTCCAATTTTCATTTTTTGACTTTGAAATGAAAGCAAGTTGTCTTCTCTTAATAATACTACTGATACTGATTTGTTTTTAAATTAGGTGTTTCTACTAGTCATTTATAACGTCTTTGCAATTGATTTAAATAACCAAATAGCCATCTTTGCCAAAATAAGTTTCTTTTGTAAATTAAGTATTGTCATATTAATATTCTATTAGTATTTATTTCTTTGAGGCTTGGCGTAGGAAAAGCAGTTAACGCGTCGCCAATTAAGAAATGACCTAGTGTCTGGTGGTAAAAATGATGGTTCTGATGCGTCATAGTAAACGTCAGTAATAGGTCTCGACTTTAATATCGCTTCAATTTGAGTTAGCACCGTGTAAAATTCTTCAAAAATTAATAAAGTTCTACCAACGACCTCATGAATATGATATTTAGTTAGCTTGACAGCCCTCTCCCATAAACCCCCAAAATTTTATGCGCTAGTTGGTGTAAATTTCCAGTCAAATCCATGTATAGATGCTGCCTCAATCAACTCAGAACGCGTGTTGTCTTTTTTAAAAAGTTTATATGAATCATGTAACTCGTGACGGGCCCCAATACAGTTTTTGCCGTTATCCGAATAAATTGTAATATATTTTTCCCGCCGAAAAATAAACGCTTTAGCGCCGCGATAAAGGCTTTAGTTGAAAGGTTTCTTACCAGCTCTAAATGAATTGCCTTAGTACTGAAACAAATAAATAGCGCAATATAGGCTTTTAATCATTGAGCCTTGCGCAATCGGCTTACACGAAGTGTAATAGATTCGGCATAGTCTACGGGGTGATTACAAAGGGCGTGGAATGGCCAACCCTATCACTCGGTAAATTTCCCATAATTTGTTGTACAAAACGACAATTGTATCGATGATACCTAACGCAATTTTTAATAATATGTTTGATCGCGTTTCTCATATTTATAGGCAAGAAACGTAATCGAATATTTGCAAGAACAGTTTGTACAGCTGCGTGGTGTTCTGGTGCTCTTGTAATAAGATTAAATTTGTTATATGATTTTTACTTAGCGATATTATTGGATGTTTTTGATTATATGGTATATTTGCATTCTCTAGTCGACTTAAGATATTATTTTCCTCTAAAAATGGGTTTAACTAAAGTAAAAATCTATCTGTAGTTTTAACAACCGTCTTTGATTAAATCGATTTTATTAATGGTTTTAATATTTCATTGTGGCTTTTGCTTAAAATACTTTGAAGATCTTGATCCTCATCTATTACGCGTATTTGCCAAAATATTTTTGTAATGTAAACCGTGAAGACATAATTAAAAATTCTAAATCTGATTAAAATATCAAAAATATTTTGTTGTAATTTAGGACCTGTGTACAAAGCATCATTTAGCGATCTGCCGCTAGAAGTCTTAGCAGAAGCGTCAAATGCTACGTGAACCTTATCCAAATCCTTTTTTAAAATAGCGTGATGTGGTAAATATAAACATTTATTTGTGTCTCTAAATGATGCTTCCTTTGCATGACCCAATCGTATATATTCATCAATAAATTGATAATCATAAGATTTTTTTAGAAATTCATTTTTTTGTAAACGTGACAGTATACCGTCCTACTTGGTCTTCTAAAATGTGTTGTTCACACAATTGATCTTCAGTCGATATTTCATGTATTTTCCCAACGCTTTCAATTTCCCAAAATTCTGTAATTGACTCCGCGAGGGATATATGATTAAGATTAGTCTTACTATTAATTATATATTTCTCACATCTACCCGCTAGTGTCCAACCGAATACCGTTTTTTGTAAGATAGGCTTATCGGGACCTAGCATAATTCTTTCGTTACCAAAAACTACGAAAAACGTATTCGCACCTATCAGCATATCTATTTCGCGAGGTTAAATGAAGTTTGGATCCGAAAGAACTAATCAATTGGCAGATTTAAATCAGAAATTTGAATTTTTTGCGCAGTAAGTGGACTGGATATTTTCCCAAGCACAAATGCATTTATATTCTTTGCAAATGTGTTATCTTCATTCAATATTTCTAAATTTATGAAATTATTTGATTGCGTTGAAATCCCATCAACACCGTGCAGTTGAGGGCTCGTTGATTGAGATTTCACGCCCAATTTTTTAAATAGCGATTTTGATATTACAATAATTTCCGAACCTGAATCTAATATTGCTCGAATTTTAACACAGATTCCTTTACTACTTTTCGAAAACAAATTAACTGTAAGTAAGAGCGCACCCCCCGTCGCGAGATTTGTATGCATCACCGCATTAGGCGTATTGCTAACATTGTCGGGTTCGTCTATACCTGCCCGATTAATATTTATATGCTTATCTTTTTGGAGCAAACTATGATGTTTCTGAGAACATATCCCACATCTATATATTTTAAAACATTTATGTCGTAAATGTCCCTTTTGCAAACAATTAGCACATAATCCGTTGCCGCTTAAGGCAAATTGCTGGAACTTCCCGTACCAAAAATTATTTTTTTTGAAAAAGATTAACATTTTTGACAAAAAATTACTCTGAAAAACTTAGATTTTTGAGAAACTATAAATTTTTGACAAAAATTTACTTTTTTTGAAAAAAAAAGACTTTTTGAAGAAAAATTCATTTTGAAATATTTTGTAAATTCTGAACCTTTTTTCAAAGCAATCGTACTACTTTAACTGCATAGAGACGAAATATCAAAGCTCGTAAGCGCCGCGTCACCGTCTAACGCATAAACATTGGTACGTAACCCATAGGAATGTAAACAAAACTTATACTTATTGTTATTTTTTATTTTTTTATGTATTTGGCCTTCTACCGTTAGGTCATTTGGCAACATTTACATATTTTGGTATACATTATACAAAACAGTACAATAATCTTGTTATAACATAAACACTATAGAACCTAATTTATGATATACACTTACATAGCTACATATATATATATATATATATATATATATATATATATATATATATCTACATATATATAGAAATAAGTCGGGTTTTCCTTCCTGACGACATAACTCCAGAACGCATTTATAGCTAAGAAATTTGTGGTGCATGGCATCGTGCCTTAATGCAAATTGTTGGAACATCACGCACCGTAAATAAAAATTCGAGTAATGACATTAGTGAGAATTATCAGAATTATACTTGGTTAAGTCAGCGAGCAATTTTTGCCGCAAAGAATAATGATGTACACGCACTGAATTTCACCATTCAATAAAAAATTGCTGGAAATTTGATGACATGCCAATAATTCCGATTGGTCTTCCCTTTGACTTCAAACAACTGCAATTTCCAGTTTGCCTTGCGTTCGCAATAACAGGTCACAAAGCCAATGGCTTACTGTTTGCGAGATAAATTTCAAATAGATTATTTAGAAAATCATTGTTTTTCACATGAGCATTTATACGTTGCCTGTTCACGAATTGGAAAACTGTTTGATTCACTTTCATTTACTTAGAGAAGTTCAACTAAAAAACACTTCATTTTTGTAGTCGAAATGAATTCATTACTGTTGTGTAATAAAATCAAATTTTTTCTTTTCAAATATAAAACAAACAAAAAATTTCTTCATCTTTCTCACGAAACCATCTGGTGGCGAAACGGAGTTCGTCGGGTTTGCTAGTATATATATATATATATATATATATATATATATACACACATACACATATACATATATACATATGCATGTATATACACTACATACATATATACATATATATATATTTTGTAGAGTTTCGAACAAGAATCCAAAAATAATACAAAATAAAAAAACAAGAAAAGTTTTTAATAAACAATTTCTTTATTTAATTATTTGTTTACTGTCAACGTTTCGGAACTAGGTACGTTCCATCTTCAGGACATCTGTCAAGAAACATGATCTTGATGAGATTTAAGCAAACAATATGTTTAGGAATAGAAAATAGATTTTTCTTAAATAATAAATTAATTGTAACAAATAATAATGTACAGAAATATGATAATATGATCAAAATGAAAATGATAAAAATAAATGAGTGGATTATCAAAACAGGATATTAAATATGATAGAATTTTTTTGAAAGTTATGGAAAAAATTTTTTAAAGAAAGGATTAATGATAAAATTGAATTAATTACCTGTATGTTTGAATATCCGTTAGCACTTTTTCACTAAACAAGAATTTTTGATAAAAAATGAATTTGTGAGTTATTTTTCCGCCGAATAGTTAACTTTTGTAAATCAAAATTACTAAAAGTGTTGTCTTTTTTTTAAAAATTATTATTTGAAAACAAATAATATTGTATTCGATGTTATACTATTGGCTTTTGGAAGCGAACTAATTGTATTTGCTGGTTCATATGTAACACGTGTAAACACTTGAAACGAGAACTGTGAGATTGTATGTGTGTGTTTTTTTCCCGTTAGGGTGTAAATACTTAAATTATTGAACTTAAAGGGAAGTCGATATTAATTGTTTGTAAACGGATACATCTAAGAGATTAAACCTGTTGTTATTTTGTAGTTCAAGTGTGAAAATTATATTATTGTTAAAGTTATTGAAGAGATCTAGTACTGTGTTTATATGATTTTTGTTAATGATAAAAAAAGTGTCATCTACATATCTAATATAAAAGTTAATTTGAAATTTTAAAGTTGAGAAAACGGAAATTTCTAGTGTTTGTAAAACTAAGTCGATAATTCCGGGAGATAAGGGACATCCCATAGCTGCGCCTTTAATTTGAGAATAAAAGTTGTCTTGGCAATGGAAATAGGAGTAATTTAAAATAGTGTTGATAATATGAGTGAAGACTGTTTTCGGAAAGTCAGTAAAGTTACAAATTGTGTGCCAACGTTTATCGATTGAGTTTAGGATTAATTCATGTGGGACACATGTAAAAAGGTTGACCACATCTAAGCTTAGAAATAAGTGATTTTCAGGGATGTTGCGGTTATTAATTAAATTCACAAATTGGTACGAATTCTTGACATAATAGGGAGAATTGATTGTAACATTTTTTAGGACATCAGAAATGAGTTTCGAAATATTGTAAAAAGGAGAGCCAATGTAGGAGACAATCGGTCTGAAGGAGCATTCAGGTTTGTGTATTTTTGGAAGACAGTACATCTTAGGGGAGATAGAGTGTTGTATTTTTAGGTTAAAAGCAACATTCTCAGAAATTAGTTTTTTGTTTTTCAGATCATTGATTAATTTAAAAGCTATTCTAGAAAAACGTTGTGTGCGATCTTCTGTTAAAATCCGTTTACAACACTAATAACTTTATTCGAACAAATTGGTATAAAAAAACTACATGGTCGGGTAGATACTTACACTATTCCTCATACTGTCCCAGAAACTATAAGATAAACACTATTATTTCCCTTACAGACCATGCTATTTTGTTGTCTCACCAAACTTTTCATCCACAAAATTTATCCCTAGTAAAAATAACTCTAATTGAAAATGGTTACTCAAAAAATCTCATTCATTCAGTTATTCAAAAAAGACGAACTTTTTTAAAAACACAAATTAATTCTCCCAATACCAGTACCAACATCAAAAACACCAATCTTATTTACTGCAGCATGCCATACGTTGAAGATTTATATTATTATTTTGCCAAAATTTTGTTAGAAGAAAACATTTTAGTATCAGGCTCATCCTTACACTCCTTCAACCAATTCTTTACGAACATTAAATCCCCTACCCCATCCAATTTCAATACTAATGTAGTATATTCTGTTTCTTGTAATGACTGTGCTTTTCAATATATTGGACAAACCTCGCAATATGTACACAAGAGAATGAGACAACATGAACTAAGTGTGGTCCACCATAAACAAAAAAAATTCAAAAGTACTCTAGTACAACACTCTATTGAAAACGCCCATTCATTTAATTTCACTCCAAAGATTCTATATCAGGAAAGTTGCATCTTTAGGAGATTATTCGCGGAGAGTTGTCTTATTCTCATGAATGTTTCTAACAGTGTCAACATTAGATCAGATCACAACCTATTACATGATTTATATTTAAATTTTTTACACTTTTTGACAAACAATTAATATCGACTTCCCTTTAAGTTCAATAATTTAAGTATTTACACCCTAACGGGAAAAAAACACACACATACAATCTCACAGTTCTCGTTTCAAGTGTTTACACGTGTTACATATGAACCAGCAAATACAATTAGTTCGCTTCCAAAAGCCAATAGTATAACATCGAATACAATATTATTTGTTTTCAAATAATAATTTAAAAAAAAAGACAACACACAGTAATTTTGATTTACAAAAGTTAACTATTCGGCGGAAAAATAACTCACAAATTCATTTTTTATCAAAAATTCTTGTTTAGTGAAAAAGTGCTAACGGATATTCAAACATACAGGTAATTAATTCAATTTTATCATTAATCCTTTCTTTAAGAAATTTTTTCCATAACTTTCAAAAAAATTCTATCATTTTTAATATCCTGTTCTGATAATCCACTCATTTATTTTTATCATTTTCATTTTGATCATATTATCATATTTCTGTACATTATTATTTGTTACAATTAATTTATTATTTAAGAAAAATCTATTTTCTATTCCTAAACATATTGTTTGCTTAAATCTCATCAAGATCATGTTTCTTGACAGATGTCCTGAAGATGGAACGTACCTAGTTCCGAAACGTTGACAGTAAACAAATAATTAAATAAAGAAATTGTTTATTAAAAAACGTTTCTTGTTTTTTTATTTTGTATTATTTTTGGATTCTTGTTCGAAACTCTACAAAATATACACAAATCCAAGACTCTACCATTCAATATATATATATATATATATATATATATATATATATATATATATGTATATATGTATATATATATATATATATATATATATATATATATATATATATATAGACAAACACACTATACATAGATCGAATCCTGATTTTGCAATTAAGTAGAAAATTCAGTATAATTTTGTAAATATTGGGTTTGTTCAAAGCCATAGCTATTGCCGTGTTAATGGGGAAAATTATATAGTTTCGATAGGTTCTTGTAGAAGTTCTTCTCTCTGTTTTGAGAATAGGCAGCATTTCCAAAGGATGTGGTCTATTGTTTGAAATTCTGGTCCACAGGAACAGAATGGGTCCTGTGTTCGACCAATTTTATATAAATGAGAACTACAAAAGGTGTGAACGCATCTAATTCTATTTATCATGGAAATGTCTTTTCTGGTCATTTTTGGTTTACTGAACCAGGTACTAAATGTGACTTGAGACTTGCAGGGTTTAAATAAAGAGCCCTTTGAAGTCGATTCTAGGTCATAATCGTTTTGCCATTGACTTAGTTCTAAAGTTCTTCGGATCAGATCGACAATTTATGATCTAAAATTTGGCTCAATGTGACCAATTTCGATCTAAAATGGAAATGGACCAAATATAAAAACTACAAAGTGAAATAATATACTGTGAATTGTGATTTTGATCTGGGGCTACGTGGAGTCATGTAGTAATTTGTTGTGTAAGTCATCACGGATTTGAATCAATCGGTCAATCGGTCCGTTCAAGAACCCGACTGTAGCAAATTGCTAGCCAATATAGCATTTCTACTCTTCAAGATCTCTAAGGACGACTGTTGCGTATTGCCTGTAACTATTGACTGTAGGAAGTTTTATTAAACCATTGGAAGCTGATTTTCTTGGCAGTATTGTTAATAATTATTAACAGTACGCAGCAGTCGTCCTTTGAAATCTTTCTTTTTAGTTTATGATATATATATATATATATATATATATATATATATATATATATATATATATATATATATATATATATTGAACTTTACTCTACAACCTTCTCATTACATTTGCTAGTCTGTCTTATTATTATAAGTTACAGGTATTTATACTCTTATACTATACCATGCTATGCCTCATCTTCAGTGTAATATCAAAAAAGTTACTTATACAATACACATTCTTTGATATTTTATTTAAATTTAGTACATTTAATTTTTGAAAATACAAAAAAACACTAACTATCACTTGCAGTGATTGACAGTACTAAAACATGTCAAACACACAAAAATATTTTAAACAAATCTTGAGCATCGAGATGAAGAGACAGAATGAGTATTATTATAATGCTAACAATTGGAGTGCGCGATTGCATACTAAAATCAACAAATGTGAGAACAGATTAATTTATTGAAGAGAATATGATAAATGAAAAAATTATAAAAAATATTTTTGTTGGTTCTTAGATTTACGCTATTGTTAGTCCGAACATTAACATTGATTCTGACATGCTCCGTTTAAATAAGTCTTTTTCATGGAATAACATTTGAGGATTATCAAAATCAAACTTATGATTGTTGATGCTAGAATGATCCATAAGCGTACTTTTAAATTTTTTATTATTTATTTTTTCGCATTGTAATTCATGCTGCCTGAGTCTTTTATCTAAGTAAGTTTATTGAAGTCATTTGTATTATTCGAGGTTACTATATACCTTTGAGGTTATTACTAAAATAAAATATTTTATTTTTATTTTTATAGGCAAGACAGATACTACAGTTGCTCAAAGAATGAAACTGTATCGCCAGTCAGTTACTGCCAATTTATTAGAAAATCTTGAGCCAGGTATCAATTTAGATGTTAATGTAATGTAAAGAATCCTTTTTTGCTATTTGACTCCTGAAAGACGCTTCAACTATTCACATTTAAACATATTATTCTGTTATCTTTTCAAATGAAAGTTACTTTTTCTGATACAGCAACTACATCACGTCAATTGCAAATTGATGATTCTGTGTATAATGTAACAAGAACTGATCTTTTGCAAAAATCAAATGAAGTATTTGAACTTCCATATAAATACTTCAATTTGTTTAGGAATGCACGAAAATTGTTTGAAGTACAATTTACAAATGATAGCTTTGGATATGTATGTTTTGTGTGTGATAGACTTTGGTTTCAAAGTAACTTAAAAATATTAAATGAAGCTCAAAAACAAATTGTCAAAAGGCATTAAATTCAGGTTAAATTCCCGCTTTGTATAAATTTAACAGGTTTGTACCTGTACCAAATTATCTACCTAAACTAGATACTGTATCTGAAAGGTTAATTTTATCTAGGTTGTGTTTCATGCAAATTAGACGATTGCGACCTGCAAATGAACAATTTGGAATATTTGGCAAAATTATAAATGTGCCTGTTGATGTTAATAATATGGTTAATTTATTACCTCGTAATATTGATGATGATCATTGCATTAACGTTCACATAAAAAGGAAAATGATTCATAGATCAAGCTATGTGCAGGGCTTGATAAATAAAACAAATATAAAAGTATGGCTGCAATTTTTTAGACAAGACAGATATTACAGCTGTTCAAAGAATGAGATTATATCGTCAGCGAAAAAGTAAAAAATACAAATATTAAATGAATGTATGTTAATTTTACTTACATGATGTTCTTCAAACACAATTATTACATAATGAGTGAAGTTACGAAAACAATATTTGTTTAGGCGTTTTTTAAGCTAATCCACTGTGTGAATATAGAATTTATTAATCAGCAATTGTCATATTTCAAGTATGACTTTGATTACATTATTATTTGTAAATATTATACATATTTTTAATGCAATCATAAATATATAATTTATAATTTATCATTATATAAATGTGTATAATGGTCGACACTAATAAATGTGTGCATCACGAGTGTTACCATATTACTAATAAACTTTATTCAAAATTGTTATATGATGTATTTATTTTTACTTAACTTAAATTTGCTACTTTGTACAGTAGCAAATAAGTTTTACTTTTATCGCGTGTGATTCTTACGCGCACTCTTTTTTATTAAAGAAGTTTCGTCTTTAATGTTGGAATATAAACATTTTATTTGTTTAAATGAAGAAAAAGTAATATGAATATTGTGTTTTTTGAAAAGTCTTTTTGATAATTGGTTAAAATTATTGTCATGGTATAAACAATTAATGAAAAAAGATCTTCCGTTTTCTTATCAAAAGGTTCAAGTAATTTAGCGAATCTGTTTTTCATAATTAGTCATATTAACTCATATGGAAAATTATTACCATGTAAGATCGTTTTAACTAATTAACTTCCCGAAGGAAAAGTTTATGTTTTCATCAAAAAATCCGATTCACTAATTTTATGTTTTCTCGACGTTTCAAGCCACTCTGAATCGAATGGGATCAAATTTGGAAAAAGTATGTGTGTGTGTGTGTGAGCAGATTTTTTGCAGTAAATCAACATTTTCTCAAAAACGGCTGAACCAATTTCAAAAATTTAAAAGCCATCCGATGTATCTCGATGGCGATATTATTTATGCGACGATCGGCCAAGCTGTTTCTTTATAAATCGCAGAAAAGTGAAAAAAAATTTGTCTACGTTTTAGCCCGCAATTCTGAATCGATTTTGAAAATTCAAAAACCGTTTGAAAGATATTGGTTGAGAATCGTGCTGATTAGTTTTTGGTAGAAATCGGCGGGCCGTTTTCGTGTTAAATTTTTTTTTTTGTCGATTATTATTATTATTATTTTGTCGGTAAATGCCATAGTCTTCTAGATCATACTAAAATATTACGGCCCTACGACAACTCGTTTAGCTTTAAAAATTTGTCAAAGTTTGCAAAAATTAGTATGGTCTTTTTGGCATTTGTCAAAGTTTCATCGACGTTTGCTCAAAAACGCCTAAACCGATTTCAGAAATTTAAAAACCATTCGATGTATCTCGATGAGGATTATCGTTTCTCACGATCGGCCGAGCCGTTTCTTTGTAATTTGGAAAAAATTGTGAAACTTTTTGTCTACATTTAAGCTCATACTACCGAATCGAATTTAAAAAATCAAAAAATGTTCGAAAGATATTAGTTGGGATTGATACTGATTAGTTTTATGTGAAAATCTACCGAGCCGTAATTAACTATTGAAAAAAAAAAAATTAAGCCGATTTTCATGGAACTTTTTTTGGCGATATTTATCGTGGTATTATAGAACTTACTAAAATATTACGGCCTTTCGGGAAGTAGTTTAATTTTAAAAATTCATCAAACTTTGAAAAAATGAGTAGTTCTTTATAACGCTCGGTATAGCAATAGAGTACTTGGTCTTAATAAACATACTAAATAATTAAAGTCCTACATAAAACTGGCTCAATTATAAAAATTATTGATTTTTGAAAATTTGCTTTTAAAAAATACTCCGACCGGGTTGACGTGTTCGATTTTCAATAATGTGTAATAAATCCACTTTGAATACTTTTAACTACTCATAAATTAATTTATCTATCATGGATTAGGTCGATTATTTACACAAATCGGGAAGTTCATGTAATTTGCCTCAAGGCAAAATACCAATACCAACTAGTTTTATGTTTATGTCATGAAACAAAGGATCGGATAATAAAATAGCGTGATCTACAAGATTTAAAATGTTAGAAATTTTTATATTAAAGAGCTACTTAATAATAAAGATATAGATAATGTTTTCAAAAAATTCAATAAGTAAAATTCGTATTTACAATCACTGGAAAATGATTCTTCTTTACATTTTCTTGACATAAAACTAATTAATAAAGGCGGTGTATATTTTACAGATTGGTACAGAAAAGATAACTTTAATTGGCATGTTCCTCTTAATATAAAAAATTCTATCATTTTAAATCTTGTAGATCACGCTATTTTATTATCCGATCCTTTGTTACATGACATAAACATAAAATTAGTTAAAACGATCTTACTTGGCAATAATTTTCCATATAAGTTCATATGCCCAATTACAAAAAACAGAATCGCTAAATGACTTGTACCTTTTGATAAGAAATCGGAAGATCATGGCCAAACACTTGTTTCTGAAAAAACTTTTTTCATTAATTTTCCATATCTTGACAATAATTTTAACCAATTATCAAAAAAAAAAACTATTCAAAAAACACAATGCTCATATTACATTTTCTTCATTGAAAAAATAAAAAAAATATATATTCTAACATTAAAGACGAAACTCCTTTAATAAAATAGAAAGATGTAGTTTATAAAGTAATTTGTTTTGATTGCAATTGTTTTTATATGGGCCAGACTTGTTAGAACTTAGATAAAAGACTCAGGCAGCATGAATTAGAATGCGAAAAAATAGGTAATAAAAAATTTAAAAGTACGCTTGTGAATCATGCTAATATACCATAAGTTTGATTTTGATAATCCCCAAATCTTATTCCATAAAAAAGACTTATTTAAACGAAGCAAGGCAGAACCAATGTTAATAGTTCGGACTAACAATGGCGTAAATCCGAGAACCGACACAAATATTTTACACGACTCTTATATAAACATCATTAATAATTTATAATTTTTTCATTTATCTTATTCTCTTCAATAAATTAATCTATTTTCACATTTGTTGATTTTAGTACGCGATCGCGCACTTCATTTGTTTACATTATAATAATACCCATCCTGTCCCTTCATCTCGATACTTAAGATATGTTTAAAATATTTTTGTGTGTTTCACATGTTTTAGTGCTGTGTCAAGCTCTGCAAGTGATAGTTAGTATTTTTTGTATTTTCAAAAATTCAAAATTCAAAAATATTAAAGAATGTGTAGTATATAAGTAACTGTTTTGAAATTACACTAAAGATGAGGTATACCGTGGTCTCGAAACGTCTGTAATTACCAAATAAAGTGTATGTTAAAAATCTGAGTGTTGTATTGTTCATATTTAACATTTAATATTCGTTCCACTCACATGACAAAATTCTATAATATATATCTTATAAATAAAAATGGAGCTCTCGATCAAATGATTCGGTAAAACTCGAAAACGGCTAAACCTATTTGGCCAGTCTTAGTCTTGAAAACTTCGTGCCAATCCAGAGATAGTCGGAAAGGTGAGATATTATTTCAAAACCGCGTAGAAACTTTACATTTTTTATTTGAAAATTTTTGTAAAAGCGTAATTTATATAAAACAATGGACGGTAGCTAATACGTGTAATGTCAAACGTTTTTGACAGATGATGTTCAATTACGTTTAATAGGATGTTTTACGTGAATATTATTAAATTATGATTAAATTGTAGTAAGTAGTTTTGTTTGAAGTTTTATTTATATATAAAAACGTTAGTAAACGGGCCGCAAGTGTTACTAGAGACTCAAAATATCAACTTTTTTGAAATGTTAATATGAAAATGCACTTTTTGGCATATTTTTCTCAAATACGGTGCTCTGAAAGATCTTATTTGTATAATTATATACTCATTGGTACTTATAAAACATTTTCTAGAATATATTATTTTTTATTTATGTTATTTAAATTCAAAACCTAATTTTGGTATCGATCAAATGGACATTTTGTCAAATAACATTTTCCCAGTTATAATTTCCCAGAATTTATCAAAGAATAGATAGTAATATATGAAGGTCCGGGGTTAAAAAGGTCTACCACAAATGTGTCAAAAATCAGTAAAGTTAAGCATTGTTCAACTACAATATTTGAAAGTAAAGGAAAAAAGATGTATAACCAGCTATAACCTTGATTTGAAAACGGTAATCTTTGAAGTGGGGGAAATAAATGGTAATCTTTGAAACTCCATAATTTATTTATTTATTTATTTATTCATTATACGCCAATCGGCTATATACAGTTAATTATATAGTAATGTAAGATAATAATGTTAAACTATGTTATTTTTACAAACACATACAAACACACATACGGGCACCTATACATACACTCGTACCTACATACGTCGCACATGCACTTATATGTAGACTCAATCACACTAGTAACGCTAACAAATTCTAATAAGTATTATTCCTTTTGACAATGTTGAAAAATGTATTATGTGATGTATTAAAAAAGTTTAGTTTTGAGCACTGTTTGTTGACCACCATTGCTACTCTGTTCATTGAACCGTTCAATATATAGTTTTCGTCGTTTTTGAAGTCTGCACAATACGGTTTGTTCTTAATTCTTGTCTCCGGCATATCAAATTAATTTCTTCTAGAATCTCAGGAGAATCAATTGAGCCATTTACTGTTTTATGAAAAAAAAGACCAGTAATTTGCCGTCGTTTGCTTAGGTTATTGTCCTCGCATTTCAGTAAAAAAATTTCGCTTTCACGTGCACTAATTCTTTTCGATCGCGCAAAGTGCTTAAGGTATTTTTTGAATTTCTTTTGCACTCTATTAAGTTTGTTGCTTGAAAATTCAGTGTGAGGTGTCCAAACTATGGAGTTATATTCTAGAATAGGCCTGACGAGTGTGGAGTACAGAATGTATAGTGTGTCTATACTGTGGAAATCTCGACTACTCCTGACAATGAAGCTAAGTGTTCTTAGGGCTTGAAGGGAAATTTTGTTAATATGCTGTGAGAAGTTTAATTTGGTGTCAAAAATAACTCCAAGGTCTTTTATAGTCACTGAATTTATTTTTTGGTTTTTTAAATAGTAGTCTTGAATTGTGGAATCGAGATAGTATCATAACTGCTCATTTTTTAACATTTAGCTTAAGTTTATTACTTATACACCAGTTATTTAATTGCGCAATGTCTTGTTGTAACGATAATCTATCAGCATCACAATTTATAGTTTTATAGATTTTGAGGTCATCTGCGTATAAAAGGTAATTAGAATTGAAGTCAGTGTCTATGTCATTAATAAAAATATTGAATAATATTGGTCCCAAGTATGATCCTTGCGGTACACCAGATATCGCTTCGTATTTTTCAGATAGATGGCCATCTAGTTTCACCTGTAGATGCCTGCCTGTTAAGTAAGATCTAAACTAGTCTAATATTTTGCTCCTTACTCCATACCGCTGTAGCTTCCTTAACAGAATATTGTGATCGACGAGATCAAAGGCTTTACTGAAGTCTGTATAGATTGTATGGACATCCAGGCCGTTGTTCATTGCGCCTAATATTTGTTCTGCATATAATAGTAGATTTGTTGTTGTAGATCTGCCACCACAAAAGCCTTTAAATATTTTAAACATAATAAAAGTATTTTCTTCCGTTGGTAGTTTTTTAGCATTAGTTAAAAATGCAATTATTTGGTAAAATACCTTTAAAATTATAATAAGGCTTTAAACCTTTTTGCCACCTGCCCGTTTCAAGTTACCCCGCCTATAGGGTAAAAAGGTCTAGATAACAAGTTTTTGAAAGACATAAGAAAGCACATTTCTACAATGATGAAGTAGAAGGCAGTTTACTGAACGTAGTCAGATAATTGTTTGTTTGATATGTGTTATTTGTTGTGATATAATTATTCTGGTTTTCACAATATAGTTTATATTTGCTCAAAATCAAATTGGACTTTTGTGCCTCGCTTTGCCTTACATATATGCTTTTTATTAAATTTATTTTAATTTATCGAATGTTACTTGAAACTTTTCAAAAAGCAGGTTAAAGAAGTAATACTTAATTCATTTCCTATCTCTCCTTGCGGAAATTTGCAAATTTTGTATAAGCTCAGTAGTATTATTCACAATTATACACAAAATCTAGAATCCAAAAAGAATCTGAAAAACTTGAAACGTAATCAATAAGTCGAAAGATCAAAAAAGACTTAGATGGATTATACTATGTTTTCTATAGAAAGTGTATAAATCTTCCAGTTTGATTGTATTGACAAAATATAGACAAACTAATAGGGTTTATTGTTTTTATAATACTTTATTGTATATAGCATTTAGACAACACATCCTTATACACTTAAAGTATTAAAATTTTTGATTCTCAAGAAATTGTTTAGAATATACCTTACTTAGCAAAACAACGTTTGCCGGGTTAGCTAGTATATATATATATATATATATATATATGTGTGTGTATATATTATATTTTTGAATAGTCTTGAATTTGATGTTGATATATATGTTTAACTTAAATTTAACAGACCACGCCATACTACTATCTGATAAAAAAATTTGGGACACCAACATTGACCTGATAATAAGCACACTAAAAAATAACTCGTATCCTACAAACATAATTAACTCAGTCATAAATAATAGACGCAAGTACATTTTCAACAAACGAAATGAACTCACCGACCATAAAAACCGTTTAGACTTGGAGTCATATACTGGTGTCATTTGCTTACCGTACGTAAAAGATTTATATTTTTTGTTAAAAAAACTGTTTCAACAATATGGCATTCTGTTGGTATGTAATTGCGATACAACCCTTAGTTCAATTTTTAAACAAATTAATTCTAAGTTTAATTCTGACCGCTTCAGAAACTTGGTATTTCAGATTAATTGCTCTAATTTTGAACTTTTTTATATCGGAGAGACTAGCCAAAACCTGAGTAAACGCCTTCATCAATATAAAAATAACTCAAAAAATCCTAAACTATATAAACGATTAAATTAAACCATAATATAGATTTTTAACCCTAAAATTTTACATTTTGAAGTGAACGTAATTAAAAGAAGATTTGTTGAGGGTTGTTTTTACAATTACATAACGACAAAGTCTTAATCAAACGTTTTGACAATACGGCCCTGAACGGGGCTAACACATGGTTCCTTAATAGCGTGACAAAATTTCTTAAAAAATGACAAGATTCCATCGCTTTTTAAATTTTCCGTAAAATTTAGAACACATGCTAAAAACTGCTTTAAGAAAAAATGTGACATTTCTATTAGTGCAGTAAACGGAGCGTTTTGGGTCTGAATTTTTTGGGAAAAAAAAGTTTTTATAAATTCGTGAGTTTTCTAAAAATAGTTTGCACTAAAGTAGTGAATCTGCTCGAATCCATCAAGATGTCTATAATGAAGTGAATTCTAGGTGAAATGTAAATTACTTTAATTCTGGTAGAAATGCCGCTCATTAAACCATATGATTTAAAAGAAAAAAACTTCGTCCATACTTCTTATTTGCATTATAGCTCACTCAATTTACACGCAAAAAACTTGCAACAGCACTCATTTTAAAGCTTACGCGGAGCACTATAAAACCCAATTTCACCGAAATGCATAAAATGTAAAACCTCGACACTAGATGACATCAAATACAACAATTAAATCTTGAACAAAATAAAAAACGACTTTGCTCATTCAAATCTTGCTTAATATTTTTTCTAGATCACTTTATGTGATACCGATTTATTAAAATTCTTATTGACATTATTTTGTTCATTACATGATTTTTGTTAAAATGTATATTTTAGGAGATATTTGCAAAAGAACAAAGAAAAACGCCAAAAATATATGAATCTTTAGTGGCCAGTAACTTGAAAAATATTAGTTTTTTTGAAAAACTATAGAAGACATTTTTTTCTTATAATTAGTTCTTCTATCGATTTCTGACGTTATTTTGAAAAAATGTAATTACACAATTGAGAGGGGGTGTCATCCCCCCCGGGGGTAATGGCTCAACCCGAATTGTTTTCACTTTTGAACTGAAGGGTAAGATGAACCTATTTCCAAAATTTCATCCAATTCGGAGCACAATAAAAAAATTCAGAGGTTATACCCTTTTTTCCTCTCCGTTTACTGCACTATATCTCAAACTCCGAACAGTATATACATAGTTTTGACAACTTGTTAAGTTATCATGTTTATCAGTGTGTTTTACCATTTATGATGTTGAAAAATATATATTTTATCAATGTGTACATACTCATACCATAGATTAATAATGGTTTAATATGTTATATTAGGATACAAAATTGTAAGACGTTGATTATTATTATTTTATTATTGTGGTTTTTCTATGAAATTTTTTACATATTATTTATTTAGTTTTAATTTCTATAGTTAGATTGATTACCACTGAAAGAAGGCTAAGATGCTAGCCGAAACGTATGGATTTTAAATAAAAAGTTAATTTTTAATTTTTTCCAAACGTTTCGATATAGGATTTTATGTCATCATCAGTGGATCTACAGAATGAACATTGAAAAATTAATTGAAAAAATGACAGAAATTGAAAAAAAAACTATTGATATAAGTAATATAATTATAACAATAACAATTATAACTAAACAGATAGATAAACAAGAGAAATGTAAAATAAAAATAAATTTATACAAACATACAAAATCGTAATATATATACATAAGTATACACATAAACAACCATATATATATGATATACCTGTACAAACACGTATACATATACATATATATATATATATATATATATATATATATTTACACATAATACGTATATATAAATATATACATACGGACATGTACACATGTATACACAAACATATATATACACACACATATATATATATATATATATATATATATATATGTATACATACATACATATACAATACAGACACATACACATATATAAACAACAAAGCTAACTTACATAAATATGGTCTTACATCAGTAGCTAGCGCATGGCACATAATTTTGCACTATCATATACACACTAACTTGTTTTTTGTTTTTGTTGAACATAGAATAGCAAACTATTTGTGAAATATATAATCTTGGGCTGTAATATTAACACAATCTGTTGCAGGCTGTAATATTAACACATTTTATTTATTGTAGTTTTCTGCTTAATGAATTTACTATCAAACACTTACTATGTTTTAATACTTACTTGATTATTTTTCTTTCTTGGTATATATGAACATACATACCATAAATCATAATATTCTCTGCTAAAACTCTTCTTTCAATAAGCAGAATTATTTTCAAGCAAATTTGATTCCATAAACGATTCCATTAATAAACATAAATAATTATCAACAACCTCACTTTACACTTTTTCACCATTAATAAACATCAATAATGATCAATAATCTCACTGTACACATGCATGCTTCTTTATCATGTTACCAACCTTCATTTTAGCTCATAGAAACGCATCGAATCGTTTATTGCATTCATTGAATTCGTTGCTCTATGGTATTTGGTCTAGAGTTATAGACTCTCGACAGAACTCAAACTATGGTAAAACGTCAAAACATTTGTTTATTAAATAATAGAAAATTTCGGCTATTAATTGAGATTTTTAATATACCCTATGTCCTAAATGGAATCCATATGTGCACGGTGAGCAAAACAAATTTTAAATCGGTTGAGTATTTTAGGCGTTCATCGCGGACAACAGCTGTGACACTAACTTTATATATATTAAGATATGCCGCCAATCGTTGCAATAAAAGAAACAATAAATAATGAACTATTTGTTTATACGTTTCGACACGGTTGTGTGTCATTATTCAGCATTTTTTTTGATACTTTTACAGTGTCCAAAAGAATTTTTACAAAATTTAAAAAATATTAAAAAAAAATATAGATTTAAAAATAAAATGACAAGTAAAAATTTTATATATACCACACCAAGAAAAACAATAATAAAAATTTAAAATAACATATAGAAAATAAACAGTAATAAATTTAAAAATAAATTGTTTTAAATTTAAACAAAAGATTTGTGTAGTGTAAGCTGCGAGCAAAGAACTGAGCACACCCGATGAAAAACCAAGGATTCATGAAAGTTGTTGTAAGAAAGAGTTTCAAGGATAGTTAAACAGTCGGGGCAACAAATAGAGAAAATAGAATACAAAAATATGAAAATATAAGATCAAAAAGACTTATTGAAAAGCACAAGAGCCAAAAATTTGAAGAAATATTTTTAAAAAAATTGATAATATCATGATAAGAGTTATGTACCAATAGAGCTATTATGTCTCAACGACGAACAAAAAAATCTAAATCTTATATCTTCTTATATATAAAAATGAATCGCAAAATGTGTTGGTAAGCGCATAACTCAACAACGCTTGAACCAATTCTTTTTCTAAAATGTTCATTGAAGTCCAAGGATGGTTCTTACGGCGAGACAAAATCGAATAATTGCCGGAAAAACCATAAAAACAGCCCTTTATTTAGGCAATAAAACAACCACAAGTAGCGCAAAACTACAGACCAATCAGTTTCCTCAATACGATGAGCAAAGTGAGTAAATACAGATGAGAAAGAAATAAAAAAAATGGTTGAAAATCTAAAAATTAACGCTACACCCGGGGAAGATAACTGCAATAATTACTAAAAAAATAATATACCTAATAGCTCCACTACCTGCTATTTAAATAATTAGGTACATAAAATACGGTGTATTTCTATTTTTAAACAGGAAACAAAACAGATTCAAATATTTACAGACGTGTGTATAATTTTTTATAAAACCATTTTTTGCGCACCGTCTACACAACCAATAACATTTTTGAATTAATCTAATCGGATGATTCGTTCATACACATATTTTTGCAAAGTTATTGGTGATGATTTTGTCATATACTTAATAGGGCAAAAAAATAAGCACATTTAAAATTGCCCATCTTTTCAACTGACAAATCTAGGCATTTTCCGATGCGTGAAAATCTATGATAGGCAAAATTTCTTCAAAATGTATTTATACCATTTATTATTTTACGAAAATTAAAATATAAATACTGATACAAATTTTTATTGGAAGTAACTCATATGAACAAATTTGATTTTGCAGAATAGTTTGCTTCAATGTAAATAAAAAGCGGATTCCGATCCGTTTTCATACTACAAAAAAAAAAATAAATAAAATTAATTTGTTGAATTTTTTTTGTATCGCAGAGCAAAAGAATCATAGTTTGCGGAACAATTATCAAACTTTTGAAAGAGAAAGCCAAAATTGATAACCTATCTGAAAATGGATGAAAAAATCAAGTTTTTGATAATTTTTTTTGTTTTATATTTGAATAAGCAAGCAAAAAATAGTCCATTTTCAAATTTGTCAATTTTTTTAAATTGGCAAATTTGGAATTTTTCAGATGCGTGAAAATCTATGATGTGTACTTACCTAACCTGTGGATAGTAAAAAGAAATTTTATTTTTTTTGAATTTTCCAATCGACAGTAAAAAAGTCAAAAAATCAGGTCATATCAGTTTTGCCAATTTTTACCACCGTGGTACTAAACGTGGTAAACTACAGACCCATAACAATAACAAATACATTCTCCAAGATATATGAATAAATGAACATAGATTACTTAATTTCTTCGTTCAAAAAATTGACAAGATTTAAAAGGTTTTTTTTCGTCATCAAATACTCATGGTACATTGATGGATAAAACCAATACCATAAGTCAGCACCTTGAAGAGAATAAGCATACAATAGCGATATTTATTGACTTAAAGAAAGCTCTTGATCTTTGATTTATACTTGTTTATCTATGCTCTTGATACAGTGGATCACAATATAGATTATGAAACTAATAGAGCTGAGAGTATAAGGTTTGTCATTTAGTATTATTAAAGATTTCCTATCAGAAAGAGCAGTAAGAACTAACCGATCAACAAACAGCAGTAAGAACCAACGTGACAAGTGACAGATACCAAATAAACTGTGGAGTCCCACAAGGCTTAGTATTAAGACCTTTATTATATCTTATCTATACAAATAATCTTCAACAGGCTGAATAGCAGATTGGCCGAGTGGCTATCGTCGTGGAGTTCTTATTTTTGCTCCGGGGTTTAATTCCCAGTTCAGATATAATATTTTTTTATTATTTTTGTTTGATATTTATAATTTCACGTGTAAATAATATTAACATTTATTTGAGTTTTCAATTAATTTTATATTTTTTGCTAAATATTCCATAATAAGGTCCTCCGTAACTCCTGTTAATTTTTATTTTGATATCACTTATAAAACCTACGATCATATAAATGTTAAGTGATTCCTGAAACATTATAATTTTTTATTAATAACAGCAATAATACGGAAGAAAAGATATAATTTATTTCCAAATTTAGCCAAATTTCCAAACTATGTTCAAATTTACAAATGTGGGGATTGTACTTCAATCAGTTTGGGCATCAAATCTACCATTGTGCCAAGTTTCATCAAAATCCTACTTATGAGATATGAGATTGATATAAAAAACGACTAAATAGATGCATAACATTTTAGACACACAATATGGATTTAAAAAGCAGCACTCTACATTCATTTGAGTTTTCAATTAATTTTATATTTTTCGCTAAATATTCCATAATAGGGTCCTCCGTAACTCCTGTAAATTTTTATTTTGATATCACTTATAAAACCTACAATCATATAAATGTTGAGTGATTCCTGAAACATTATAATTTTGTATTAATAACAGCAATAATACGGAAGAAAAGATATAATTTATTTCCAAATTTAGCCAAATTTCCAAACTATGTTCAAATTTACAAGTGTGGGGATTGTACTTCAATCAGTTTGGGTATCAAATCTACCATTGTGCCAAGTTTCATCAAAATCCTACTTATGAGATATGAGATTAATATAAAAAACGTCTAAATAGATACATAACATATTAGACACACAATATGGATTTAAAAAGCAGCACCATACACTGACACAACTAATTGAAAACACCGTACTCAACTACAACAAGCGAAGCCATACCGGATTGGTACTGCTCTACTTTTAGAAGGCGGTTGACACAATCTGGATCGATGGATTGATGCACTAGCTCATAACCCTCAATTTTTCACCCTAGATCCCAAAAGTAGGGTAGAGCGGGGCTAGTTGAGCATAGGGGCAAGTTGAGCAATCGAAATATCTCGAAAACTATTCATCGTCCGTTTAGGCATTATATGTCGGAAAGATAGAGGTTTGGGAGAAATAAACATCTCGCGATCGCTAGTCGCCGCTGAACAATTGAGTGAGGCTCACGGGCGCTTTGTTTATTTTGAGACCAAAAAGTAAAAAAGTAAATCATCACGAGTTTTCGTCTGGTTTAGTCAAATGTTATTCATTTTTAATCAGGTAAATGTTATTCTTTTATACATTTATAGTACTTTTAATAGGCACAGAGATTCTGGGTATAACTCTCACGGTATTTCTATAAACTCACTTTTATTTTGAAATTCCGAGTTGGGGTTAGTTGAGCATAGTTGCTAAACTTGTTCTGTCACTAAGACAAAAACCATTAACTTCCAGAAATTAATTATTATTTTTAAGATTTAAGCTAAGTCTTTGAGTAATAATATAAAGAAATAATGATTTTAATCAAAAATACTGAATATAATGTTAAAATAATTCCTAAGATACGATATTGTTTTGTTGATTCTACTTTTGGTTAATTATTCAAAAAAAATTACTATAAGTTTTGTTTTCTCTGTCAATAAAGACTATAAATATAGGACTGGTTATTCAAAACTTATTTTATTTCATCACTAATCGACATTGAACCTATGATTTCATTATACTTTCTTAGTGCTCAACTTGCCCTACCTATGGGGTACATTGAGCATACTTGACTTTTTGCATTTAAACAGATGTAGCTTTTAAATTTTACTTATTACCAAAAAATGGTATTAACACCTTTGTTAAGCGATAAGCAACAAATCCATTAAGCCGTATAGCAATTTATTGAGGCTTTTCATTGAGGAGCTACATCCGTTTAAGTAAAAATTTGCTCAACTAGCCCCGGCCTACCCTACTCTACTCATATTTCACAGACTGCAATTTCATTGAACAAACAGATAACACACCCTCGTTCGCTGCCATATTTGTATCATCTATATCACCACTGACCGCAAAAGTACAGAGACACATAGAGACACTGACAAATTATAAGAACAAGTAAGCAAATAAAAATCAATCAACAACAGACTGAAAAGCTATCTTGTTTACAAAGAGCCGTAAGTCTACTGCACTGACTTAATTGGACAAGATAAAGGTAATGAGCCATGAATCTGAATGGTCCATACGAGTAGAGACACAAAAAAGTGATTTTACCGCATGACGACGTCCGGCCTTTTGTTGCCTAGTCTGCTAAAACCTACTTGGGCATGCTAAATGGCAAGTCCTACCCCACCCGCCATATTACCCAGATATTGCGCCGTCCGTTTTCTACTTGTTCCGTTTAATGGCACATGGCCTGGCTGATCAGCAGTTCAACTCATGTGAAGACATCAGAAGTTTTTTTTTATAATGTGGAAATACGATTATTCCAAAAATAAGTACCTAGTTTTCTATCAAAAACTGTTAACCTTAAGATTTTAATATTCAATCTCTCTATATCTTAACAGAACTTGCTCCTTATGCAAACCATTTATCAATTATGTTCTGGTTGTGGGCATAGGAAAATGTTCAACACTTAATAAAAATTAATTGTTTTTTAAGGTAGCACTTAAGTATTTTCATATACTCAAAGAAATCTTAACTAAATCATGTCAAATACTAGATTAATTTAAAATTAAAAAAAGATTCCAAAATTAAAAAAATAGGTTGATGTTGATAAAAATAATTAGTTCCTCGAAGTAAAAAGAGTTTTATGTATTTTTCAATTTTGCATTAAAAAAATTAAAATAAAGAAAATTGATCCCAAAATTAAAAAGTAAGGTTAGACAACCCCTAATAATAATAAATTGCATTTTGAATTAAAATTCAAGCGTTTTTTCTATGCTCAATAATCTGAAATATAATGTTGTCAAAAATATTCAATGACTGAACGCGGGATAAAAAATAATTGAATTACTAAAATGGCAATCGAATAGTAGGGGTTGGTGACAAAAAAGTAAAATCTTAGGGTTGTATGTATTTTTTAACGCCACATTATGAAAAAATAAGAGTAAACTACCCTCATTACTTAGGGGTATGAAAAATAGGACCTTTTTGGGATGTATATGATTATAAAAATATAGTGATATTGTAGAAATAAATGAAAAAAAATGCAATAAACAACATATCATTGTTTGACATTGAAAATATTTGAGACATTGTTTGGCACTGAAAACAAATGAAAACTGTCATCTGCCAAAAATTTCAATTTACTTGAGCCTAGACAATATTAGAATATGTATAACAAATTTATGATTATGAATAAGAAAAATGAAATGTTTACATTATTATGGTCAAAAAGCAGCTGAGATGTATCAGAAATTAAAATAATATAATATACAATATATGTATGGCAGATTGAATGATAAACATATGAACAGGATATGACAACTTTATTTACTTGAAATATGTCCTACCTTGAATGCGACGCATGCGAAAAAATCGAGGTAAATGATAAATATTAGTAGAGGATATTAAAAAAATTTAAATGTGGGTACAGTACAACAATGTCGGGTCTTATAGTATATATATATATATTTATATATATATATATATATTTTATATATATATATATATATATATATATATATAGATATATATATGAATATATGATGATAGTTTTGTCAACGTTCATATATATTTTTTGACGAATTAAAAAATGATTAAATAGAAAAACTATTTATTCCATTAAACGTTTGGACACTTGATATGTGTCATCATTCAGTAATCAAGCCAGGAAAAAAAAAAGAAAAAATTAATTATGTAAAATTTATTGAATACTAAAATGATGACACATCAAGTGTCGGAATATTTAATGGTATAAATAATTGTTCTATTTAATTTTTTTTTAATTTGACTGCTGCAAAAAATATATCATATATATATATATATATATATATATATATATATATATATATATTACTTGTATGTGGGTGTGGGGATCTTAAATGTAGAACTGCTCAAAATAAATAATGATGAGTCTCAGAACCCACATTTAACTCTTTAATTATACTGTAAAATTCAAATCAGCCACGTAAAAGCATCAAACAATCATACACATTACAAATATACACTAAAATTAATGCCAAGGGTTATCCAATATTTTTAGTCATACCTGTAGATGTAAATGTATAAATAAATGATTTTTTGTTTATTCACGACTAAAACATCTATTTTCCAAATTTATCTCACACAAATTCATCGTCTGCCTTTGTGATTTATAGCAAAAGATATACGTTTTGGAAATTGCAGTATTTTAAACAGTATAACGAATTCAGAAAGAATTAATATATAGTATCCGCTGTAAAGGTAACAATATCACCTTAGATTTTTTCACTCAAAACAATTGCTTTAATAATGTTGCTTTTAATTTTTATAATCTCGTACCAAATATTAATTGTTTACAGTAATAATAATATCAATATTACATTTTTCTTAATAATAATTCGATATACATTATTACTTATTTGCATGATATTTTGAAATATCTTGTACCAAAGTTAATTCTATATGAAATAAGATTAACTTTAATTTTAGTGGAAATGGCGCTCATAAAACTATTTGCTTTAAAAAATTTAACAGCAATTAAATTTCGAACGAAACAAAAAACGGCTTTGCTTTTTCATATCTAGCTTAATATTGTTTCCAGGAGACATTATAAAACACCGATTTATTAGAATTATAACTTATATAATTTTGTTCATTACATGATTTTTGTTAAAATGTATATTTTTGGAGATATTTGCAAAAAATCTATGAAAAACGGCAAAAAACACATTTTTAGTAACCAGTAATTTGAAATGTATTTGCCTTTTTGAAAAACATTATAAAACATTTTTTTCTTATAATTAGTTTTTTCATCGATATCCGATGTTATTTCGAAAAAAATAAAATTACATCACTGAGAGGGATGTCATGTCTTCCCCCGGGAAGTGGCAAAAGAGTCTAAATTATTTTCACCTTTGAACTTGAGAGTTAGATAAACCTAATTCCAAAATTTCATACGAATAAGACAACTGTAAAACAAAAAACAGACCCAAAACGCTCCATTGACTTGAGTAAATATTCCATATCCGATGGCAAAAATATGAAAATATGAAACTTATATATAATTTTATGAATAAGTAATTTTTTTGTATTGTGAAGTAAGGCAAAACACGACTGCATTACTTAAAAAATAATAATCTGTCAAATTGTATTGGGTATGCAATCACTGAGAGTCCACAACTGTCAGACGCATGCGCAGACTGTTCTAACTATATGTTCATAAATCACAAAGTCCTAAAAAATTCTCTTAACAAACTTCTTAAAGATTTATTAAAATCCGAATAATTGTTTATTAGGATTGTAGAAGTAGTTATGAATATAAAAATATAACTACCATTTGTATAAATATATATAAAATTTATTGATTATAAAATATTACGACATCAAAATAACAAGTCATATTTGTTTTTCCTCGATTCGCAGCTTGCTTGATTCCACACACACTCCCTGCCCAGTGTTGACCTCACAGTTTAAAAAATACAGGGAAACACGTTATAAATATATGATGAGAAAGCAGATTATAGCAGTGTTGTGGTACTGGTCAATTAGTAATTTATCCAATGGAACAAATGACAGTTTTGTCGTCAGATTCACCGTATGTTAGGTAATTCGATTTTCCGCCATCTTCATACCCTGCATATGGTTCTGAATATAAATCACGTGGTGAATTTCCTGAACCTCGATGTCTTGGTAAACTTTGAAGATTCAGCCACAATCTACTGTATTTATTTTAATTTCTATAATATTTTGGGTAAACAGATGGCTCTCTGTAAGAATATGAATTTTTGCAAAGATTAAAATAATCTTGTCGACTTCAGTAGCCCTTTGGATCATACATCGGATTCTCGAATAGGATGTGATTCGAAGTAGAGCGTATCAAAAAGTCATCATCTTGGTCAGATGCAGTTCCAAAGTTTGATGCATCAAAAGACGATTTGGTGAGTTAACGAACAAGGAGAGATTGAATTGCAATTCCAATGAACTATTTGATAGTGAATTCAATTCATGACCCAAAGTTTAGGCTCAGAATTAATTTTAGTGTTAGCAATGAATACTGAGGTGTGGGTATACAAAATGGGTATACCAACAAAAGTCCGGTGTCAGGGAGTAAATGCGTTAATTTGCGATGAACCGAGGACTGGACGTACCTTTTAAGTAGTCACGGTCTACATTTTTTTAAATGTCTACATTTTTTTAAATTCCCGAATTATGCTCCTTCTCTGTCTTCATCACAAACGTCGTAGGTCACCAGTGTGGAAGTAGTTATGGATATAAAAATATAACTTCCATTTGTATAAAAATATATAAAAATTATTGATTATAAAATATTACGATATCAAAATGAGTCGTTTTTCCTCGATGTCTAGCTTGCTTGATTCCCCACAGGATTATACTTTCATACACCACTACAGAAAAATTTTATATATAAGATATATATATATATATATATATATATATATATATATATATATATATATATGATTGATTTCTTGGAGGGCGTAACATCAAGTGAAAAATAAGTAAGGTAAAGATTTTTTTTATTAAAACATCTTTATTTTTCCATACGGTTCGACGTAAAATTCTACGTCATCGTCAGTGGTTCTACAATTTAAACAAAAAAAACAGAAAGTAACGTTACAAATTGAATATACATATGCAATAGTAAAAGGAAAAGAAAAGGTTTAACTAAAGAGACAGACTAATTATATCTAAGCCTTAAATTAGATAATTGCAAAAAACATTACTTACTTGAATTTTTTTTCTAAAAACCAATGTAATGAAAATGTAGTATGGCAAGAAATTTCATCCCATCTAGTTGTTATAGCATCTAACATTAATCTAGTAGACCATGCTATCCTCCTTTCTAACGAACAATTTTGGACCTCAAACTTAGATTTAATTTTCAAAATCCTCACACAAAATTCCTATCCCCCACATCTTATAAAATCCGTCACAAACAATAGACTCACTTTTTTAAAGAACAAAATAACTAACCCCAACCTGAGTTTAATTTCCACAGAAGACAAAAATTTTGAAGGTACCATGTGCCTGCCTTACATCAAGGAACTTTATCCGATGTGGAAAAAACTCTTTTATAACGCAAATCTTCGTTTAGTATGCAACATCGATTTAACGCTCAATTCCCTCTTCTCAAATTTAAAGCCGCGCACTAGCTTAGAACGAGTATCCAATGTGGTTTATAAAATATCTTGCAATGACTGTGATTCCACCTATATTGGCGAAACAGGACAGAACCTTATCAAACGTTTGAAACAACACGATAATAACTCAAAAAAAAAACAAAAATCAAGGGCAAACAATGATCACAGAACACTTAAAACTAAATAACCATACGTTCAATTTTTATGACGCAAAGGTTTTTCATCACGAGTCGAAAATCTCACAAAGGCGCTTTTCTGAATCGGCCTATATTTTTTTGAATAGAAATTGTTTAAACAAACGTACAGATACCAGCTTCATTTGCAAAAATTACCAATATGTTCTAAATAATGTTTCACAATTTATATCGAATACCTAACACCACAGTGTGCACAGCACTATCACACACACCGCGTCCTATGGGTGTCCAGATATGAACACATGTGTTTTTTCTCAAAATTTTGACTCCGCATCTCGGACACTTACAAAAATTATTATTCTGTATGGCACTGGCCTCGGATACACGTGTATTTATGTGTAGTATTTTATTTATCAATTACTTTTTATCTTTTACTTTTTTTATAAAAAAGAAATTACTGACATTTAGTGCTTGTCTCTAATCATTAATTCTTATAAGTTGTATTAATATGTGTTAGTGATAATCTAAGAAATTCAAGTAAGTAATGTTTTATGCAATTTTTTAATTTAAGGCTTAGATATAATTAGACTGTATCTTTAGTTAAACGTTTTCTTTTCTTTTTACTATTGCTTATGTATATTCAATTTGCAACGTTACTTTCTGTTTTTTGTGTAAATTGTAGAATCACTGACGATGGCGTAGAATTTTACGTCGAAACGTATGGAAAAATAAAGATGTTTTAATAAAAAAAATCTTTATCTTACTTATTTTTCACTTTATGTTACGCCCTCCAAGAAATCAATCATACATTTCAACATCAAATTTAAACACTTTCAACATATATATATATATATATATGTATATATATATATATATATATATATATATATATATATATATATATATATAATTGTTTCTTGGGCATCCATCCAGTAATATAAAAAACAGTTTTAATGAAAAATGTTTTTATTTTAAAAACATACGTTTCGGGTCTTGATTTGACCCATCTTCAGTGCTACAATTAAATAATTCAGGGTTACAAATTAAAACAATATAAAAAAATACATAATTAACAGACAAAAATAAGTAAAACAATGTATATTAAAAGTATATATGAAAAACAACCATAAAATAAACAATTGTAAAGAAACTCACCATACAAATAAATTTTGAAAAACAACACAAAAACACAAACGAAAAAATAAATAAAAGTGAAATAAAAAATTGATGAAACGTACCGTTATGAAAAATTTAAAAAAATTGTAAAATTAAAATAAATGATATATTTTATTATAAAAAAGCTTATTCCAAACGAACATGTTGTTAGTTTGGAAATTGTATTACGAGTGTGTACGAGAATAAAATGTGTGCGTAAGTATTTGCGGAAAATAGTGGAAACTGTATCGTCATTGGTGAGAGAACGGGATAGAGAGAATTTTAGTGGTTTCATATTACGAAGATTTTCTCAACGATCATGCGCAGTAGGAACATAGTAAAAATATACATGTGTAAGACATCCATAATCAAATCCAAAAAATGTGAATGAAGAGAAAATTATTAAGAAAAAGTATAGATATTAACAGAAAAACGATAATAGTTATGGAACGATAATAGTTACAATAAAAAATTATAACATAACATATATATGTATATATAAACGCAAAACAATAAATGCATATATGTATACACATACACACACACATATATGTAAACACATGCAACACATATAAATGTACAACATATATGCTAACACATATATACATACATATATACACATACATATACATGTGCATACCCATATACATCTACAAACATATACATGCAAACATATATATATATATATATATATATATATATATATATATATACATGCACATATACACATACATACACATACATATATATATATATATATATATATATATATATATATACATGTATATATACATATATACATACACACATATATATATATATATATATATATATATATATATATATATATATATATAACATAACAAAAAAGAAATGTTAGGATGTATTGCGCATATTGAAAAAATTATTTGAAGCATCGCGGTAAATATTGCAAAGAGAAGCCGAATCAAATCGTTTGTTAATAGAAGGTAATATTTGTATGAAAATACTCTCAGCGAATTTTCTGCGTAAAGTGTTAGCTTCTCGATGAATAACACTTGGATTGGTGAAATTAAAAGAATGTTTAAATTTGGAGACATGCTCGGTGATCATGGTTTTATTTTGTTTCCTGTTCAAATTATTAAGTTCGTGTTGGCGCATTCTTTTTGAGAGAAATTGTGAAGTTTCTCCAACATTACAGCTTGAACAATCATTACAATCAATGACATATACGACGTTTGACGTGCGGGAAATAGGGGTAGGAGTGTTCAAATTAGTGTATAAGTCTGTGAGAGTGTGTCCAGTCGAACACACTAGCTTCAGACCAACGGATCAAAAAAGTTTTTTCCATGAGTGGAAAAGGCAGTCAATGTACGGTAATGAGATGAAGGAATTGAGAGCTAGTGAATTTTCAGGAACAGGGTTAAGGTTTTGTGAAATGATACTATTTTGTTGTGATTGGGAGGTAAATAGGGAAGATGTACGCAATTTATTACGAAGAAAGGGTAATCTATTATTTATTACTGAGCGTAAAAGTTGTAGAGGATAGGAATTATTTTGAAAGGTAGAATATATCAAATTAATATTTTTTTCCCATTGTGATGGATGAGAAAGAAGAATGGCATGATCTAGTAAGTTGATGATGGATGCAATCTTGGTAGATTTGGGGTGATAGGAATGTTAGTTTAAATAGCGTCCAGACCAAGTGGATTTTTGATACCAACATGTAGTGATGGAGTTGTTATTTATAGAAAGGGTAATATCTAAAAAATTAATGGAGTTGTTAAGTTGAATCTCTACGATAAAACAAAGGTGTGAGTCGAAATTATTAAAAGAATTTAGGAAATTGGTTATGTTATAAGTAGGAATGCAAGTTAAAATGTCGTCAACGTAACGTTTGTAAAAAAGAGGTACATAAGACAAGGTATTAAGAGTAGAGTTCTCTAGGAACTGCATACAAAGTTCAGCAAGTGGGGCACTCAAACTGGAACCCATTGGAGTGCCAAATTTTTGTTTAAAAAAGAAGTCGTTGAACGAAAAATAAGTATTGGAAATAATGAATTTAATACATTTCAGGAACCAAGAAAAATTGAAATCTGTGTGTTTGCTGATATCAACCCATTTATGGTCTATGGCAGAGAGGATAAGGTCAGGTGAAATGTTAGTAAAGAGGGAAACAACATCTAAACTTATAAAGGAAAAATCAGATGGTACATTAAGGGAGTTAAGTTTGGGAATGAGTTCGAAAGAATTTTTGACAATATGGGGAGAATTTTGAGTGATATTGGACAAAATTGAACTAATAAATTTGGATAATTTGCAAAGAGGGGAATTTAAGTCAGCAACTATTGGTCGAAGAGCAAAACCATCTTTGTTGATTTTGGGAAAACAATAAAGTTTTGGGGAAATGGGATTGTAAGTTTTTAATTGTAGAGAGAGAGGTTTGCGAATTTGTTTGTTTTCTATGAGTGAATCAATAAATTTCAAAGTATTCCGATTTATAAGGTCGGTGGGATCTAAATTTATAGGCTCGTAAGTGTTTATATCAGCTAGGAGGAACATGGATTTGGAAATATAGTCAACTTTGTTCATGATAACGTTTGAAAAATGAATTAAGTTGGTTGCAAAAAATAGATTTAATGCGGTTTTTTTCATTGATATCTTTTAATGAAGACTTTTTATAACGTAAACTATATTCTAAAGAGCTAAGTGTTTTGACAAAATTAAACGATTTTTTCTGTTGTGGAATGGAAAATTTAGGACCTAATGCTAAAATGTTCAAAACATTGGATGGGATGTCTAAATCTGAAATGTTTTTAACCCATTTATTGATGATATCAGGGTTTATATTTAATCTGGATTCGTTAGACTTTTTTGAATGAAGAGTATTGAATTTTTTTATGAAGCATTTTTTTGATATATTAAAAGAATTATTGAATCTAGAGTTTTTGAAATCTAAAAAATTGTTAATGTCAATGTGATTATTAATAGTGGAAAATAAGGATTGGATGTTATAATTTAGAGATTTATTTATGTTATCAATAGAGGTAATGCAATGTTTGATTTCTAGATTCAGCAACATAAAGGAGAAAGAAAGCTTTTTATTTTTAAAATAATTGGAATTTAGATGATCAAAGTTTGTTATTTTGAAATCAAAGAATTTTGGTAGGAATCTTTCTTTGTGACAACGAAGTAAAAAAGTTCTTTTGTTGGTGACGATAGCCAGTTTTGAGAAAAGATTTGAAATAGTTTTAAATAAAATGAGTTTGGTAGGTCCATAGCAATGGAAAATGTACTCGAAAAAAAATGGAAAAAAGTAAGGAATGCAATGTGTAAAACTATTATGAAAATAATTGTTGTAACGGTAAAATGACGAACTATTGAAATTATTATAATTCTGTGTGCAAGTTGGATATTGATAAGAGAAACGTTTATTATGTTTTACCTTATTTGTATGGAGAGCACTATTTACATATATAGTAGTGAAATTATAATCATTTTGAAAATTCATGTTGTTAAAATTAAAAAACACTTGTAAAAGTTCTTGAAAATGATGAAAATTTTGGATTTGTAACTTCAGTGTAGTGTTGGTTCTGAGTGTCCTAACAAGGAAGTCTTGATATGTAGGTTTGCAACAATTCTTGAGGAAATATGTTGAGTCTTAAAACTTGTAGAATATTTGAAAATCAGTGTCTTAAGAATGAACAAAAAATCTTGAATATTTTATGTTGAAATTGTCCAATTTTTCAGCCCTTGGATTATATAAAGCGAGAGGTTTTTTTTCAGATGGTGAAATAATATAATAAAATTGTTTCTTGGGCATCCATCCAGTAACTAAAAAACAGTTTTAATGAAAAATGTTTTTATTTTAAGAACATACGTTTCGGGTCTTGATTTGACCCATCTTCAGTGCTACATTTAAATAATTCATTTAATTCATACAAATTAAAACAATATAAAAAATACATAATTAACAGATAAAAATAAGTAAAACAATGTATATTAAAAGTATATATGAAAAACAACCATAAAATAAACAAATGTAAAGAAACTCACTATACAAATAAATTTTGAAAAACAACACAAAAACACAAAATTGCACGAAAAAATAAATAAAAGTGAAATAAAAAATTGATGAAACGTACAGTTATGAAAAATTTAAAAAAATTGTAAAATTAAAATAAATGATATATTTTATTATGAAAAAGCTTATTCCAAACGAACATGTTGTTAGTTTGGAAATTGTATTACGAGTGTGTACGAGAATAAAATGTGTGCGTAAGTAATTGCGGAAAATAGTGGAAACTGTATCGTCATTGGTGAGAGAACGGGATAGAGAGAATTTTAGTGGTTTCATATTACGAAGATTTTCTCAACGATCATGCGCAGTAGGAACATAGTAAAAATATACATGTGTAAGACATCCATAATCAAATCCAAAAAATGTGAATGAAGAGAAAATTATTAAGAAAAAGTATAGATATTAACAGAAAAACGATAATAGTTATGGAACGATAATAGTTACAATAAAAAATTATATCATAACATATATATGTATATATAAACGCAAAACAATAAATGCATATATGTATACACATACACACACACATATATGTAAACACATGCAACACATATAAATGTACAACATATATGCTAACACATATATACATACATATATACACATACATATACATGTGCATACCCATATACATCTACAAACATATACATGCAAACATATATATATATATATATATATATATATATATATATACATGCACATATACACATACATACACATACATACATATATATATATACATGTATATATACATATATACACACACACATATATATATATATATATATATATATATAACATAACAAAAAAGAAATGTTAGGATGTATTGCGCATATTGAAAAAATTATTTGAAGCATCGCGGTAAATATTGCAAAGAGAAGCCGAATCAAATCGTTTGTTAATAGAAGGTAATATTTGTATGAAAATACTCTCAGCGAATTTTCTGCGTAAAGTGTTAGCTTCTCGATGAATAACTCTTGGATTGGTGAAATTAAAAGAATGTTTAAATTTGGAGACATGCTCGGTGATCATGGTTTTATTTTGTTTCCTGTTCAAATTATTAAGTTCGTGTTGGCGCATTCTTTTTGAGAGAAATTGTGAAGTTTCTCCAACATTACAGCTTGAACAATCATTACAATCAATGACATATACGACGTTTGACGTGCGGGAAATAGGGGTAGGAGTGTTCAAATTAGTGTATAAGTCTGTGAGAGTGTGTCCAGTCGAACACACTAGCTTCAGACCAACGGATCAAAAAAGTTTTTTCCATGAGTGGAAAAGGCAGTCAATGTACGGTAATGAGATGAAGGAATTGAGAGCTAGTGAATTTTCAGGAACAGGGTAAAGGTTTTGTGAAATGATACTATTTTGTTGTGATTGGGAGGTAAATAGGGAAGATGTACGCAATTTATTACGAAGAAAGGGTAATCTATTATTTATTACTGAGCGTAAAAGTTGTAGAGGATAGGAATTATTTTGAAAGGTAGAATATATCAAATTAATATTTTTTTCCCAATGTGATGGATGAGAAAGAAGAATGGCATGATCTAGTAAGTTGATGATGGATGCAATCTTGGTAGATTTGGGGTGATAGGAATGGTAGTTTAAATAGCGTCCAGACCAAGTGGATTTTTGATACCAACATGTAGTGATGGAGTTGTTATTTATAGAAAGGGTAATATCTAAAAAATTAATGGAGTTGTTAAGTTGAATCTCTACGATGAAACAAAGGTGTGAGTCGAAATTATTAAAAGAATTTAGGAAATTGGTTATGTTATAAGTAGGAATGCAAGTTAAAATGTCGTCAACGTAACGTTTGTAAAAAAGAGGTACATAAGACAAGGTATTAAGAGTAGAGTTCTCTAGGAACCGCATACAAAGTTCAGCAAGTGGGGCACTCAAACTGGAACCCATTGGAGTGCCAAATTTTTGTTTAAAAAAGAAGTCGTTGAACGAAAAATAAGTATTGGAAATAATGAATTTAATACATTTCAGGAACCAAGAAAAATTGAAATCTGTGTGTTTGCTGATATCAACCCATTTATGGTCTATGGCAGAGAGGATAAGGTCAGGTGAAATGTTAGTAAAGAGGGAAACAACATCTAAACTTATAAAGGAAAAATCAGATGGTACATTAAGGGAGTTAAGTTTGGGAATGAGTTCGAAAGAATTTTTGACAATATGGGGAGAATTTTGAGTGATATTGGACAAAATTGAACTAATAAATTTGGATAATTTGCAAAGAGGGGAATTTAAGTCAGCAACTATTGGTCGAAGAGGAAAACCATCTTTGTTGATTTTGGGAAAACAATAAAGTTTTGGGGAAATGGGATTGTAAGTTTTTAATTGTAGAGAGAGAGGTTTGCGAATTTGTTTGTTTTCTATGAGTGAATCAATAAATTTCAAAGTATTCCGATTTATAAGGTCGTTGGGATCTGAATTTATAGGCTCGTAAGTGTTTATATCAGCTAGGAGGGACATGGATTTGGAAATATAGTCAACTTTGTTCATGATAACGTTTGAAAAATGAATTAAGTTGGTTGCAAAAAATAGATTTAATGCGGTTTTTTTCATTGATATCTTTTAAATTACGTAAACTATATTCTAAAGAGCTAAGTGTTTTGACAAAATTAAACGATTTTTTCTGTTGTGGAATGGAAAATTTAGGACCTAATGCTAAAATGTTCAAAACATTGGATAAGATGTCTAAATCTGAAATGTTTTTAACCCATTTATTGATGATATCAGGGTTTATATTTAATCTGGATTCGTTATGAAGCATTTTTTTGATATATTAAAAGAATTATTGAATCTAGAGTTTTTGAAATCTAAAAAATTGTTAATGTCAATGTGATTATTAATAGTGGAAAATAAGGATTGGATGTTATAATATAGAGATTTATTTATGTTATCAATAGAGGTAATGCAATGTTTGATTTCTAGATTCAGCAACATAAAGGAGAAAGAAAGCTTTTTATTTTTAAAATAATTGGAATTTAGATGATCAAAGTTTGTTATTTTGAAATCAAAGGATTTTGGTAGGAGTCTTTCTTTGTGACAACGAAGTAAAAAAGTTCTTTTGTTGGTGACGATAGCCAGTTTTGAGAAAAGATTTGAAATAGTTTTAAATAAAATGAGTTTGGTAGGTCCATAGCAATGGAAAATGTACTCGAAAAAAAATGGAAAAAAGTAAGGAATGCAATGTGTAAAACTATTATGAAAATAATTGTTGTAACGGTAAAATGACGAACTATTGAAATTATTATAATTCTGTGTGCAAGTTGGATATTGATAAGAGAAACGTTTATTATGTTTTACCTTATTTGTATGGAGAGCACTATTTACATATATAGTAGTGAAATTATAATCATTTTGAAAATTCATGTTGTTAAATTTTTTAATTTTAAATGTTAAATTTTACTTGTAAAAGTTCTTGAAAATGATCAAAATTTTGGATTTGTAACTTCAGTGTAGTGTTGGTTCTGAGTGTCCTAACAAGGAAGTCTTGATATGTAGGTTTGCAACAATTCTTGAGGAAATATGTTGAGTCTTAAAACTTGTAGAATATTTGAAAATCAGTGTCTTAAGAATGAACAAAAAATCTTGAATATTTTATGTTGAAATTGTCCAATTTTTCAGCCCTTGGATTATATAAAGCGAGAGGTTTTTCTTCAGATGGTGAAATAATATAATAAAATTGTTTCTTGGGCATCCATCCTGTAACTAAAAAACAGTTTTAATGAAAAATGTTTTTATTTTAAGAACATACGTTTCGGGTCTTGATTTGACCCATCTTCAGTGCTACATTTAAATAATTCAGGGTTACAAATTAAAACAATATAAAAAATACATAATTAACAGATAAAAATAAGTAAAACAATGTATATTAAAAGTATATATGAAAAACAACCATAAAATAAACAAATGTAAAGAAACTCACCATACAAATAAATTTTGAAAAACAACACAAAAACACAAAATTGCACGAAAAAATAAATAAAAGTGAAATAAAAAATTGATGAAACGTACAGTTATGAAAAATTTAAAAAAATTGTAAAATTAAAATAAATGATATATTTTATTATGAAAAAGCTTATTCCAAACGAACATGTTGTTAGTTTGGAAATTGTATTACGAGTGTGCACGAGAATAAAATGTGTGCGTAAGTATTTGCGGAAAATAGTGGAAACTGTATCGTCATTGGTGAGAAAACGGGATAGAGAGAATTTTAGTGGTTTCATATTACGAAGATTTTCTCAACGATCATGCGCAGTAGGAACATAGTAAAAATATACATGTGTAAGACATCCATAATCAAATCCGAAAAATGTGAATGAAGAGAAAATTATTAAGAAAAAGTATAGATATTAACAGAAAAACGATAATAGTTATGGAACGATAATAGTTCCAAAAAAAATTATAACATAACATATATATGTATATATAAACGCAAAACAATAAATGCATATATGTATACACATACACACACACATATATGTAAACACATGCAACACATATAAATGTACAACATATATGCAAACACATATATACATACATATATACACATACATATACATGTGCATACCCATATACATCTACAAACATATACATGCAAACATATATATATATATATATATATATATATATATATATATATATATTTATGCACATATACACATACATACACATACATTCATATATATATATATATATATATATATATATATATATATATATATATATATATATATATATATATATTAGGGTGGGCCAATTTTTTGCATATTGAGGCACCTTGCTAATTTAACTTTTTACATCATTTGAAACAATATTGTAAAAAAAAGCATAACCCGCAAATGAATTTAAAGTCAGCGAAAAATTTAAAACATTTTTTAATTTAAAGGAAAAATTGAAAAATCTCATGAAAAATATATTATGACATATATCGAGTTATACATCATTTTATTCGTAATTTTATTCTGCATCTTTCGTACGAACAAAGTTTTTTTGTATCTTTTACGGTTTAGACAGTATAGAGCAATCTGTGTGATTTACTACATTATCGCGGCTGCTGGCACCAGACATTTGCACTTTGAAATGCAAAGTGCGGATAGGTTAGAGCAACACTCCTCACGATTCGATATTTCTCTAAAGAAAACATATAAACTATTATATATCATTAGAAAGGTCTTAAAATTCTTAGTTCTTTTTCCATATATCACAACTTCGAATTTTGCACGGTGTGGCCTACAGGCGAGTTGCCGTTATGAAAATCGGAAAATCTAGAGAAAATTATATGAACACACCTAACCATTTATATACCATTTTATTTGTAATTTTATTCTGCATCTTTCGTACAAACAAAGTTTTTTTGTATCTTTTACGGTTTAGACAGTATAGAGCAATCTGTGTAGTTGTTAACTTGTCAAAATGCAAAGTGCGGATAGGTTAGAGCAACACTCCTCACGATTCGATATTTCTCTAAAAAAAACATATAAACTATTATACATCATTAGAAAGGTCTTAAAATTCTTAGTTCTTTTTCCATATATCACAACTTCGAATTTTGCACGGTGTGGCCTACAGGCGAGTTGCCGTCGTAAAAATTCGGAAAAATCGGAAAATCTAGAGAAAATTATATGAACACACCTAACCATTTATATACCATTTTATTCGTAATTTTATTCTGCATCTTTCGTACGAACAAAGTTTTTTTGTATCTTTTACGGTTTAGACAGTATAGAGCAATCTGTGTGATTTACTACATTATCGCGGTTGCTGGCACCAGACATATGCACTTTGAAATGCAAAGTGCGGATAGGTTAGAGCAACACTCCTCACGATTCGATATTTCTCTAAAGAAAACATATAAACTATTATACATCATTAGAAAGGTCTTAAAATTCTTAGTTCTTTTTCCATATATCACAACTTCGAATTTTGCACGGTGTGGCCTACAGGCGAGTTGCCGTTATGAAAATCGGAAAATCTAGAGAAAATTATATAAACACACCTAACCATTTATATACCATTTTATTCGTAATTTTATTCTGCATCTTTCGTACGAACAAAGTTTTTTTGTATCTTTTACGGTTTAGACAGTATAGAGCAATCTGTGTGATTTACTACATTATCGCGGCTGCTGGCACCAGACATTTGCACTTTGAAATGCAAAGTGCGGATAGGTTAGAGCAACACTCCTCACGATTCGATATTTCTCTAAAGAAAACATATAAACTATTATACATCATTAGAAAGGTCTTAAAATTTTTAGTTCTTTTTCCATATATCACAACTTCGAATTTTGCACGGTGTGGCCTACAGGCGAGTTGCCGTCGTAAAAATTCGGAAAAATCGGAAAATCTAGAGAAAATTATATGAACACACCTAACCATTTATATACCATTTTATTCGTAATTTTATTCTGCATCTTTCGTACGAACAAAGTTTTTTTGTATCTTTTACCGTTCAAGAGAAAATCGAGGAAAACTGGTTTGAACATTTATTGTAAAATTAAAAAATTTAAACAAATAATTATAAAAAATAATATAACTATATATAAAATCGTTTTATATTCATTGAGATCTATAAAAATCAATAAATACAATTTTATACAAAAGTTTAAAAAAACCCAAAAAACACCTAAAAACTCAATAATTAACTATAATTCATATTGTCCATATATATAAAACTGTTTGAACATCTAACAAAATTTTCGACAAAAATTTTTCTATCATAAGGGTTCACAGTTCGAAATTTTCCCAGACTTTTGTCTTGACGATTCACACCGTAACCCGGAGCGACGCCTCGCCGCAGGTCAAAATCACGTCGCTTGGGACTCAGTCGAATACTTACGCTGTGGCCGCGCGCCTTATATAAGGGATAGGTCGTGTCGAGTGCGATGCGAGCAAGCTCAGGCTAAAGTACGCTATGTTGTTCAGGCGGGTGCGGATATCATTCCCCGGTGTAGTTTTTACATCATATTCGATACTTTTAGTCTGTCAATGATATATTAGCGTAACTTTTAATAATGTTGTGAGCCACATCTAGAATTATATACCCCGTATATATTCGGATGCTGGTTTGCGGCTATAGATAACTGGTGGTAGGATCATTCGTTTTTAAACGTTCGATCAGAGAGAGTTGAAATTATTTTGGTCTGCGGACCGCAAATATGAAATCTATATATTTTAATAATATAGAATTTTACAAATTGACTACGGTCAAATATATGTGAATGTGGCAGAACTAGCAAAGCTTCTCGCAGCGATGGTCTTTCGTTTTATGAACGTTTGATCGGAGCGAGTTGAAATTATTTGGGTCTGCGGACCGCAAATATGAAATCTATATATTTTAATAATATAGGATTTTACAAATGGACTAAAGTCAAATAGATGGGTGGTGAAGCAGAACTGACGAAGCTTCTCGCACCAAGGATCATTCATTTATGAAAGTTCGATCGGTGCGAGTTAAAATTATTTGGGTCTGCTGACCACAAATATGAAATCTTGTGATTACTCGACAAATTATTGCTGTAATCAAGTGCGTTCCTATAGTATAATATACTGTGGGCAAAAGCCTCTGGCAATGATCATTCGTTTCATTAACGTTTGACCGGAGCTAGTCGCAAAATATTGCGCAGTGTGCAAAAGCAGCGTGACGCGGTTTACAACCGCTTAGCGCTCTTATGCATTGTGTGAGAGCACTGCCATGTATATCTGCTCGGTATCGCCAGATGCCTGAGCGAATGACGAAGTTCGTTGTCAAAACGGCGTTCTTTTTGAATATTATACTTTAAACGCATAGCTCAATCAATTCTTTGGGTGCTAGATGAAAGTCTAGTGTTTTAAAGTCGATTGTAGTAAACGCTTGCGTTAGTATTCTATATACTCTGCACATTTTATTCAAATTGTGCGAATTTGAACATTCGCTTCATTGCGTTGTTTTAAGAAAATGAAAAATCAGCGAAAGCAGATTTTTCAATCTCACACACAGTGAAATATTGATATTTCAATTTTGAATGAAGATTTTGTATCTCGGACCGAAACGCGAAAGCTTTACGGTGTACTAATTGTAACCATAATAATCATACTAGTTTCAGAATCGCCCGAGTTATCTTAAACGATTTCGAGGGGATCACGATCGAAACATGTATAAATATATATAAAATCACCCTGAACGGTGGATCACTTGGCTCGTGGGTCGATGAAGAACGCAGCTAATTGCGCGTCGACATGTGAACTGCAGGATACATGAACATTGACATTTCGAACGCACATTGCGGTCCTCGGATACTGTTCCCGGACCACCTCTGGCTGAGAGTCGTATAACATTACCAGACTGCCGCTTGCTTTAAACGGCTTGCCGGCGAATGATGGAGTTTCGCGTAAATGCGTGCTCTTAAATAATTCACTCAACGTGTGAGCCAGTCCACTTTGCAACATCGGACATTACCGTTCGTTGACGTTCTGTGGGATTACGGCGGGTTGTGTGTCCTAGAGATTTTATATTCTTGCGACCCTCCCGATAACCGGAAACCCGAACTCTTCGAAATGCGGTTTCGTTCCGGCAAATTTGGACGATTCAAAGGTTCCTCGTCGATTTTGTGTGCGCTTGCTTACTAACGTTTGCGAGCACATCATAATCATAATACGACCTCAGAGCAGATGAGATTACCCGCTGAATTTAAGCATATTACTAAGCGGTGGAAAAGAAACTAACTAGGATTCCCTTAGTAGCGGCGAGCGAACAAGGAAGAGCCCAGCACTAAATCCCGCGGCCGGAGACGGACGCTGGGAAATGTAGTGTTAGGGAGGATCCGATTATCTCGGTGCGTTGCGGCGAGTTCAAGTCCATCTTGAATGGGGCCATTTACCCATAGAGGGTGCCAGGCCCGTAGCGACCGTTGCGCGTATCGAGAGGATCTCTCCTCAGAGTCGAGTTGCTTGAGAGTGCAGCTCTAAGTGGGTGGTAAACTCCATCTAAGGCTAAATATGACCACGAGACCGATAGCGAACAAGTACCGTGAGGGAAAGTTGAAAAGAACTTTGAAGAGAGAGTTCAAGAGTACGTGAAACCGTTCAGGGGTAAACCTGAGAAACCCGAAAGATCGAAAGGAGAGATTCAATGTTATCGTTGTCTTCCATTTAGTGGCGTGCGATTGACCGGGATTCGTCCCGCGATACGCCGTCGGTTTATGTGTCAGGCGGCGCTGGCATGCACTTCTCTCTCAGTAGGACGTCGCGACCCGTTTGGTGTCAATCTACGACCGCGGCGGTAGCCTGTCACGAATTTATTCGCGCCAGACCCCGCGTGCTCCGGCCGACTGCCAGACGGTATAAATGATTTGGTATAGGGTCGCTTTTAAGCGTTCGGCCGGTTGCAAGCACGGACGGTTATTGGCCGTCGGACCTAGTCCGGCATCGATGCCGCCTCGAGCTGTTAGCTACCGTGTTCTCGAACGGACTCTATTACCGGTCAGCAATGCTATTGCTTTGGGTACTTTCAGGACCCGTCTTGAAACACGGACCAAGGAGTCTAGCATGTGCGCGAGTCATTGGGAAATACAAAACCTAAAGGCGCAATGAACGTAAAGGTTTGCTTAAGTAAACTGAGAGATGACAGACCGCATCCACGGATGCGTGCTTGCAATCCCGAGGCGCCTCACTCTCATTGCGAGAAGAGACGCACTCAGAGCGTACACGCTAGGACCCGAAAGATGGTGAACTATGCCCGGTCAGGTCGAAGTCAGGGGAAACCCTGATGGAGGACCGTAGCGATTCTGACGTGCAAATCGATCGTCGGAACTGGGTATAGGGGCGAAAGACTAATCGAACCATCTAGTAGCTGGTTCCCTCCGAAGTTTCCCTCAGGATAGCTGGCATTCGATGAGCGAGTCTCATCCGGTAAAGCGAATGATTAGAGGCCTTGGGGCCGAAACGACCTCAACCTATTCTCAAACTTTAAATGGGTGAGATCTTTGGCTTGCTTGAATAGTGAAGCCAGAGATTTGGATCAGAGTGCCTAGTGGGCCATTTTTGGTAAGCAGAACTGGCGCTGTGGGATGAACCAAACGCCGAGTTAAGGCGCCTAAACGACGCTAATGGGATACCATGAAAGGCGTTGGTTGCTTAAGACAGCAGGACGGTGGCCATGGAAGTTGGAATCCGCTAAGGAGTGTTTGTAAACTCACCTGCCGAAGCAACTAGCCCTGAAAATGGATGGCGCTGAAGCGTCGTGCCTATACTCGGCCGCCAAGGCATGAGAAACGTTCATAATAGTTCGTTTTGACGCTCTGGTGAGTAGGAGGGTCGCGGTGGTGTGCGCAGAAGGGTTTGGGCGTAAGCCTGCCTGGAGCCGCCATCGGTGCAGATCTTGGTGGTAGTAGCAAATACTCCAGCGAGGCCCTGGAGGACTGACGTGGAAAAGGGTTTCGTGTGAACAACCGTTGCACACGAGTCAGTCGATCCTAAGCCCCAGGAGAAATCCTATGTTGATGTCGGTGTATTTTATTTTGAATAAAATTTCACACCCATCGGGCGAAAGGGAATCCGGTTCCTATTCCGGAACCCGGCAGCGGAACCGTTTACAAGTCGGGCCCTCGCAAGAAAGTTTGTCGGGGTAACCCAAAATGACCTGGAGACGCCGTCGGGAAATACGGGAAGAGTTTTCTTTTCTGTATGAGCGTTCGAGTTCCCTGGAATCCTCTAGAAGGGAGATAGGGTTTGGAACGCGAAGAGCACCGCAGTTACGGCGGTGTCCGTATCTTCCCCTCGGACCTTGAAAATCCAGGAGAGGGCCACGGTGGGTGTCGCGCCGGTTCGTACCCATATCCGCAGCAGGTCTCCAAGGTGAAGAGCCTCTAGTCGATAGATAAATGTAGGTAAGGAAAGTCGGCAAATTGGATCCGTAACTTCGGGATAAGGATTGGCTCTGAGGATCGGGGCGTGCCGGGCTTGGTTGGGAAGCGGGCGTAGGCCGATGTGCCGGGCCTGGGCAAGGTGAAATTGTCCTTGTGACTTAGATCCGAGCTCGGTCCCGTGTCTAGGCCCCCCGCGGATCTTTCTTGCTGCGAGGTTTCTGTGCCGGCTTCGGTCGGTCAGTCGTACTCTTCGGCCGCCATTCAACGGTCAGCTCAGAACTGGCACGGACTAGGGGAATCCGACTGTCTAATTAAAACAAAGCATTGCGATGGCCCTAGCGGGTGTTGACGCAATGTGATTTCTGTCCAGTGCTGTCAACGTGAAGAAATTCAAGCAAGCGCGGGTAAACGGCGGGAGTAACTATGACTCTCTTAAGGACCTACATCACAGTCTTCCTAGAATCAAGAGGTTAAGGCTGAAGCCCACCCAGAAGTTGGAGCTGCTTAAACGTTTTATCATTCCGCATTATTTGTACCGGTTGACCGTCGACCCGCCATCTCAGGGCGACTTACAAGGGTTGGATAAGGCTCTTCGCATTTTTGTAAGGGAAATCTTCCACCTTCCTCACTCCACCGGCTCTGCTTTTCTACACACCTCCCCGGGAAACGGAGGACTTGGCCTACCGCGATTGGAACGAGTGGCTACCTACTCCTTCCTTAGGTCGATGGTCAGATGTCAAGACTCCGGCGACCCCTCTTTGGAGGCACTGTGGGAACAGAACAACGTCGGTAACAAAGTTGCTGAGATGGCATATCGTGCAGGCATTAGAGGTCCCCTAACCATCAAGGCCATAGAAAGTGCGAAGAGAGGAGCCATCGAGGATGAGTTTAGAAGATGGGCGAGTTGCGCGTCCCAGGGTCTAGGAGCTCCATGTTTCCGAAAGGACCAAATCGGGAATTCCTGGCTCTGGAGGCCCCACCTTCTCAAGGGCAACTCACGTTATATCGATGCTCTTCGCCTTCATACAAATACGTTCGGGTGCAAAGCAGCCCTTGCTAGAGCAACACCCATGAACGACATAAAATGCCGACGATGTCACTCCGCCAATGAGACCCTTGGACATGTGCTGGGCCAGTGTTCCTTTGTTAAGCCGCAGAGAATACATAGACACAACGAGATCGTGACTCTATGTCGTAATGATTTTATCGACAAGTACCCTGCCGGACATTATATGACCGAAGCGACGTTCACTGTTGACGGGAAACGGCTTAGGCCCGACCTCGTTCTCTGGGACGGCGATCGATCATATATTGTCGATATTACTGTTAGATTTGAGCAGGGCAATTCTCTCGGCAAAGCCTATTCCGAAAAAATCCAAAAATATGAGTGCCTCTATCCAGAGGTACTCAACGTCACGGGCACTACACACTGCCGGGTTCTACCGATAGTTGTTGGGTCTCGTGGCGCTCTACCCCCAAGCACCCTACTCAATATATCCCTCCTTTCCAAACAACCTAAAAGCACTGGCCTAACCTCGTCCCTTGTTGCCCTAAGAACATCCATCGAGATGAGCAACAGATTTCTCGACGGATAGTGTGCGATGTTGGCGGTTCCCCACACAACTACACTCGGACCATGACTTTTACCTACGAAACCAATTTGAATTGGGCGGTGACCTCCTGAAGCGCACCCCGCATGTGTCGGAGCTGCGGGCTCAAATGATTCCCATATATTCATTCAATGATTCCTAATAGCGCAGAAGGACAGTCACGGGAGGCCCATTTGTGATGTCTGTAATGTCCCATTTATGTTATGTGTAGCCCTTCTGGCTTGTGAGGCATTTGACAGGTTATTATTTCCTCCCCTTGTTTTCCTTCTTTATCCTATAATAGCCCGTCAAAGGCAGCAGATACCTCCGCGCGGTGCCCCGTGGACGGTCCTCGATCGCACTGCATCTCTACGGGGATTCAGGGCGATCGGTGGCTGACTAAACTCTGCTGTTCCCTGCAAAGTAGGTTGCCGATGGACCTGCGAGGGATCCTCTACATCAGTGTTGAATTGGACCGGTAGCGATCCGCGTTGCTGCTACTCGGTCTCCAACACTGGTGGTTTTTTCATGCCTGGGCCGGCGATGGCCTCGGTGGGAAGTGGGTGGTGCCCGTGGGAGAGACTTGTTAATCCTGCGTCACAATAGCGCATGATGGAACCGCGGCTATTAGGGTGTTTTTGTCTTTCGACATAGCACTCTGGTCTCGAAGAAATCATGCGCTAAATAAATCGCGACTGGTCGAAAACCAGGAAGTATCCCGACACTGGGACAGATTTAGCCAAATGCCTCGTCATCTAACTAGTGACGCGCATGAATGCATTAACGAGATTCCCACTGTCCCTATCTACTAACTCCGCCTGCAGACGTATCCTTGCGCGCTGCTGCCGGTCCTAAGCCCGGGTAAAGGAGGAAGGTTGTGGGGCAAGAACATCTTTGATCCCCACATAAAAGCGGCACATACCGCAAGCTCTAGGTCATGTCTCTGGAGAACGGGGTCTTTGGCTTAATCGCCCGGGTCACGAGGAAGGATCCTCTATAAAAAACACCCTCAACTCTAAGGTAGGGTGCGCGCCGACGGAGTGAATGGCTGTGAGGAAATACAGCCCTGAGCGACCAACTCCGAGGCACCAGCCGACACCTCGGCAGTAACAGGCTTGCCCAGGCACTGGGAGCGCTACCTGGGTCGACTGTTAATCTCCTATACTCGTGGGAACAATAATCAGCAAACAAAAACTTAAATCTAAAACGGACAACTTGTTGTCCAAAACGGCCGCTGCCCAAAAGGCAGAAGCCAAGAATGAAGAGAAAGTGCAGGAGAAGGGGGATACAACCCCTAAAGAGAAAGTGCCTAAAAAAGAAGATGCAACCCCCAAAGAGAACATGGTGGAAAAGGGGGATAAAACCCCTAAAGAGAAAGTGGTGGAGAAGGGGGATACAATCCCTAAAGAGAGCACAAGCAATCTATCTGCGGATAGTTTGAGTAAAGTTAAAATTGAAAGAGAACAACTTGAGAGTTTGCTCTTTAACGATTCGAACAAAGTTTCCAAAGGCGCAATTAAGTTTATCCTTGAAAAATGGTCGAATTTGGAGCTTATGCTTCAAAAAGAAATTTTAGAGCGCGGAAAAACAGAGACCAAGTATAAAGAAAGAACCACAAACATGTCATATGCAAATGTGGCATCTAGAGCACCCAACCCAAAAGTCCCAACGCAAATAGTGCAACAGAAGCCAAAAAGCGAATTCATATATATTAGGCCTGAATGTGACAAAACAGACAGGAGATCGAATGACGAAATAAAAGACCACGTAAAAACTGGTCTTAAAGACATTAATAAGCAAATAAAAGTCAGAGGCATACGGCAACTCCGAAATAAAGGAGTTGTCTTAGAGGTTGAAACAAAGCGAGACATAGAGATAATTAAGAGAGTAAATTTGAGTGCGCAAAAATTAGTTGTGGAAGAGCCCAAAAAGCTACAACTACAACTAATTATGTATGATGTAGAAGAAGACTGCCAGGAAGAAAACTTCCTGGACTGTCTAATCCTAAAGAACTTTGAACACTTAGAGGAGGCAGAGGGAGAGCTTCTAAGAAAGGAGTGCAAAGTGGTAACCAAATTCAGAACAAAATTTGGTAAAAACAACTGGGTAATCCAATTACCCGGAAAGCACGCCAGTAGACTACTCAACGAGGGCAGAGTCTACATGGACTGGCGTACATACAGGCTCAGCGAGTATGTAAAAATTCCTCGTTGCTATAAGTGTCATGCATATGGACACATAGCGAGAGTATGCAGAGTCGAGAAACTGTAATGTGAGAATTGTGGCAGCAGTGAGCACACCACGAGTGACTGCTCCAAAGATCAAAACGCAAAATGCGTAACTGCGTAAGAATAAACGCAAGGAGACAGGCCACAAGGTGACTTGGAAGTTATGTCCTGAGTACGAGAAACAGCTTCAATTTTGCAAAATAAAATTTCATGGGACTAAAAGCAGCCCAAGTTAACGCACAAAGCTCTAAATCCGCAGCAGCCAACCTAGAACTTTTTTTTCATCAGTTAGGACTTGACATACTATGTATTCAAGAACCTTACTCAATAAGGGGCATGATAAAAGGGTACACCTCAGCAGGACTGAGAGTACTACAACCGGAAACGACCAATCCTTGGGTTGCAATCGTAGTAAGAGACGGAGAATATGATATCTTTCAAAGGTCAGAGCTGGAATGTGATCATATAATGTGCGTAGAGATATGTACTTGTAAAGAAAGCTTGTATCTCGTAAACTGCTACATGCAGTTCTCAGTCGACAAAGCTGGACAGAATCCACAGGAACCTGGCCGGCCGCCGCATCATAGTCACGACAGACGCAAATGCAAAATCTGGTCTGTGGTTTTCAAAAACTCTGGATAGCAGAGGTAAGGAACTAGAGGAGTGGATCGCCTCTAATAACCTAGTTGTTTTGAATGAGCCTAGTCACAACTACACATACCAAAGTGAAGCTGGGGACACAAATATAGACGTAACACTTACAACCCCGAATATGTCTTCAAAAGTGATCAACTGGAATGTGTGCTTGAAGCATCAGTCACAAGGCAAATAAAGAACCAAACAGGCTATAACACAAGAAAGGCTAAGTGGGACAGGTTCGGGGAACTGGTGGAGAGGGAATTCGACCAACAAAGTCTGGAGTCTGCAGAGGTTAGACCCAAATAGGGCTATTAAGGTATTTAACAGAAAGCTAAAAGCAATCTGTGACAAATCCATGCCCAAAAGGAAAGCCGGAAGCAAGGTCATGCCATGGTGGTCGGAGGAGCTGACCTTGTCTAAGGCGGGAAACTAATAGAACCAAAAGTGTCTCTTGCGGGCCAAGAGACTATGTCTTGATGACGTACCAATCAAATGCAGGCATACAAAAGGCAAAGAAATAACTATGTCAGAGATTAGAGAACGTAAAACAACCTCATGGAGAGACTTTGTGACAAGCGTTGGTAACGAAGATCCCTGGAGTATGTATACAAATTGTATGCAATAAAATAAACAAGAAGGCTTCTCTATGCTCACTAGAACTCCCTTCCGGAACTTCAGTGAAACATGGGAAGAAACTGTAAACGTCCTTCTTAAAAAGTGCCTGCCTACAGTGATCAGCAAGAGAACGCTGATCACATTAAAATAAAGAAAATTACGCCAATATCGAAACCAGAACCTCGAACCAATCATCGACTCTGTCGATGTAGAACGGGGCATTACTAAAACTAAAAGATAAAAAAGCCCCAGGAGAAGACGGCTTCACTGGCGAAATAATTAAAAAATTATGGAGTCATAACAAACAAGCAATCCTTAGTACACTAACCTTAGGTCCTGTTGCATGGAACTTCTGCATGGACGTTCTTCTAGACGGCCTAGTTCAACTAGGAGAAAATGTAGAACCCATTGCATACGCAGATGACTTGGCGTTAATAATTAAAGGAAACTCCAGAAATGATCTGGAGAGAACTGGTACTATGGCTCTTAAATGCGTTGAGGACTGGTGCGTGACGCATAAAGTGAGAGTCAGCAGTGGAAAAACTGTCGCAATGATGATGAAGGGCAAATTTAATGAAGGCAGACAACCGATTATTAAAGTTGACAACAATAGCCTGAAATATACAAAAGAAGTGCGATACTTGGGAATTACTATAGATAACAGGCTAAAATTTGTAGCGCACACTAAGTTTCTGAGGGAGAAGCTAGTCAGCTTCATCTTGAAAATCAGGAGGGTTGCAAAGGAGGAATGGGGCCTTAAAAGAGGCACCCTTGACACTTTGTACAAAGCAGTGATAATACCTATAGCAACATACCGCGCTGCTGCGTGGTTCGACAAGTCGTCCCACACGC
>NW_020538040.1:118900929-118905929 GCF_003426905.1 Ctenocephalides felis
GTTATTTGCGATATATGGTTTTGAAGTCAAATTCATTCAAATAACACATAGATTTCATATGAAAAGGTGCCCATATCGCTTAATTTACTTCTATAATGATTCGCCCTCCCTATTCATTGGTTTCTTAGAAAACTGTGGTTAAATATACGGGTTTTACTAAGAAATATCAATAGGGTGGCCATTTTTTTGCATATTGAGGCCCTCGCTAATTTAACTTTTTACATCATTGAAAACAATATTGTAAAAAAAAGCATAACCCGCAAATGAATTTAAAGTCAGCGAAAAATTTAAACATTTTTTTCTTTAAAGAAAAATTGAAAAATCTCATGAAAAATATATTATGAACATTATCGAGTTATACATCATTTTATTCGTAATTTTATTCTGCATCTTTCGTACGAACAAGTTTTTTTGATCTTTTACGGTTTAGACAGTAAGAGCAATCTGTGTGATTACACATTATTGCGGCTGCTGGCACCAGACATTGCACTTTGAAAAGCAAAGTGCGTATAGGTTAGAGCAAACTCCTCACGATTCGATATTTCTCTAAGAAAACATATAAACTATTATACATCATTAGAAAGGTCTTAAAATTCTTAGTTCTTTTTCCATATATCAACTTCAAATTTTGCACGGTGTGGCCTACAGGCGAGTTGCCTTTATGAAAATCGGAAAATCTAGAAAAAATTATATGAACACACCTAACCATTTATATACCATTTTATTCGTAATTTTATTCTGCATCTTTCGTACGAACAAAGTTTTTTGTATCTTTTACGGTTTAGACAGTATAGAGCAATCTGTGTAGTTGTTAACTTGTCAAAATGCAAAGTGCGGATAGGTTAGAGCAACACTCCTCACGATTCGATATTTCTCTAAAGAAAACATATAAACTATTATACATCATTAGAAAGGTCTAAAATTCTAAGTTCTTTTTCCATATATCACAACTTCGAATTTGCACGGTGTGGCCTACAGGCGATTGCCCGTATGAAAATCGGAAAATCTAGAGAAAATTATATGAACACACCTAACCATTTATATACCATTTTATTCGTAATTTTATTCTGCATCTTTCGTACGAACAAAGTTTTTTTGTATCTTTTACGGTTTAGACAGTATAGAGCAATCTGTGTAGTTGTTAACTTGTCAAAATGCAAAGTGCGGATAGGTTAGAGCAACACTCCTCACGATTCGATATTTCTCTAAAGAAAACATATAAACTATTATACATCATTAGAAAGGTCTTAAAATTCTTAGTTCTTTTTCCATATATCACAACTTCGAATTTTGCACGGTGTGGCCTACAGGCGAGTTGCCGTCGTAAAAATTCGGAAAAATCGGAAAATCTAGAGAAAATTATATGAACACACCTAACCATTTATATACCATTTTATTTGTAATTTTATTCTGCATCTTTCGTACGACCAAAGTTTTTTTGTATCTTTTACGGTTTAGACAGTACAGAGCAATCTGTTTAGTTGTTAACTTGTCAAAATGCAAAGTGCAGATAGGTTAGAGCAACACTCCTCACGATTCGATATTTCTCTAAAGAAAACATATAAACTATTATACATCATTAGAAAGGTCTCAAAATTCTTAGTTCTTTTTCCATATATCACAACTTCGAATTTTGCACGGTGTGGCCTACAGGCGAGTTGCCGTCGTGAAAATTCGGAAAAAACGGAAAATCTAGAGAAAATTATATGAACACACCTAACCATTTATATACCATTTTATTCGTAATTTTATTCTGCATCTTTCGTACGAACAAAGTTTTTTTGTATCTTTTACGGTTTAGACAGTATAGAGCAATCTGTGTGATTTACTACATTATCGCGGCTGCTGGCACCAGACATTTGCACTTTGAAATGCAAAGTGCGGATAGGTTAGAGCAACACTCCTCACGATTCGATATTTCTCTAAAGAAAACATATAAACTATTATACATCATTAGAAAGGTCTTAAAATTCTTAGTTCTTTTTCCATATATCACAACTTCGAATTTTGCACGGTGTGGCCTACAGGCGAGTTGCCGTTATGAAAATCGGAAAATCTAGAGAAAATTATATGAACACACCTAACCATTTATATACCATTTTATTCGTAATTTTATTCTGCATCTTTCGTACGAACAAAGTTTTTTGTATCTTTTACGGTTTAGACAGTATAGAGCAATCTGTGTAGTTGTTAACTTGTCAAAATGCAAAGTGCGGATAGGTTAGAGCAACACTCCTCACGATTCGATATTTCTCTAAAGAAAACATATAAACTATTATACATCATTAGAAAGGTCTCAAAATTCTTAGTCTTTTTCCATATCACAACTTCGAATTTTGCACGGTGTGGCCTACAGGCGAGTTGCCGTCGTAAAAATTCGGAAAAATCGGAAAATCTAGAGAAAATTATATGAACACACCTAACCATTTATATACCATTTTATTTGTAATTTTATTCTGCATCTTTCGTACGAACAAAGTTTTTTTGTATCTTTTACCGTTCAAGAGAAAATCGAGGAAAACTGGTTTGAACATTTATTGTAAAATTGGAAAATTTAAACAAATAATTATAAAAAATAATATAACTATATATAAATTCGTTTTATATTCATTGAGATCTATAAAAATCAATAAATACATAATTTTATACAAAAGTTTAAAAAACCCAAAAAACACCTAAAAACTCAATAATTAACTATAATTCATATTGTGCATATATATAAAACTGTTTGAACATCTAACAAAATTTTCGACAAACATTTTTCTATCATAAGGGTTCACAGTTCGAAATCTTCCCAAACTTTTGTCTTGACGATTCACACCGTAACCCGGAGCGACGCCTCGCCGCAGGTCAAAATCACGTCGCTTGGGACTCAGTCGAATACTTACGCTGTGGCCGCGCGCCTTATATAGAGGATAGGTCGTGTCGAGTGCGATGCGAGCAAGCTCAGGCTAAAGTACGCTATGTTGTTCAGGCGGGTGCGGATATCATTCCCCGGTGTAGTTTTTACATCATATTCGATACTTTTAGTCTGTCAATGATATATTAGCGTAACTTTTAATAATGTTGTGAGCCACATCTAGAATTATATACCCCGTATATATTCGGATGCTGGTTTGCGGCTATAGATAACTGGTGGTAGGATCATTCGTTTTTAAACGTTCGATCAGAGAGAGTTGAAATTATTTGGGTCTGCGGACTGCAAATATGAAATCTATATATTTTAATAATATAGAATTTTACAAATTGACTACGGTCAAATATATGTGAATGTGGCAGAACTAGCAAAGCTTCTCGCAGCGATGGTCTTTCGTTTTATGAACGTTTGATCGGAGCGAGTTGAAATTATTTGGGTCTGCGGACCGCAAATATGAAATCTATATATTTTAATAATATAGAATTTTACAAATTGACTACGGTCAAATATATGTGAATGTAGCAGAACTAGCAAAGCTTCTCGCAGCGATGGTCTTTCGTTTTATGAACGTTTGATCGGAGCGAGTTGAAATTATTTGGGTCTGCGGACCGCAAAATAAAATCTATATATTTTAATAATATAGGATTTTGCAAATAGACTAAAGTGAAATAGATGGGTGGTGAAGCAGAACTGACGAAGCTTCTCGCACCGAGGATCATTTATTTATGAAAGTTCGATCGGTGCGAGTTAAAATTATTTGGGTCTGCTGACCACAAATATGAAATCTTGTGATTACTCGACAAATTATTGCTGTAATCAAGTGCGCTCCTATAGTATAATATACTGTGGGCAAAAGCCTCTGGCAATGATCATTCGTTTCATTAACGTTTACCCGGAGCTAGTCGCAAAATATTGCGCAGTGTGCAAAAGCAGCGTGACGCGGTTTACAACCGCTTAGCGCTCTTATGCATTGTGTGAGAGCACTGCCATGTATATCTGCTCGGTATCGCCAGATGCCTGAGCGAATGACGAAGTTCGTTGTGAAAACGGCGTTCTTTTTGAATATTATACTTTAAACGCATAGCTCAATCAATTCTTTGGGCGCTAGATGAAAGTCTAGTGTTTTAAAGTCGATTGTAGTAAACGCTTGCGTTAGTATTCTATATACTCTGCACATTTTATTCAAATTGTGCGAATTTGAACATTCGCTTCATTGCGTTGTTTTAAGAAAATGAAAAATCAGCGAAAGCAGATTTTTCAATCTCACACACAGTGAAATATTCATATTTCAATTTTAAAGCGAGGACGTTTGTTTTTGGACCACAACGTGCTCTAAAATTGCTAAAGTGGTTGCGCGTCCTAGAGAATTTATTTTCTTGCGACCCGCCATATAGCCTGTCCAGACCATCGCGGTGATGGTTCGCACGGTAACCCGAGGCGACCCGTCGCTGCAGGTCAAACTGTCGTAGACCGTGTCTAGAATAATATACGCCGTATATGTTCGGATGTCGGTTTACGGCCGGGTTCTGGACCTTATTTATAAGTGTTCAACCATACTGTACAGCATATCCGCGGGCATGTGTCGTTGACGCAAAGACTCTTATGCGGAAAATAAAATATACAAATGCAATCAACTCAATACTCTCCGAGCGAGAATAAAAGTTAGTTATAACGATGAATTTTATAATGAATTCGCCCCGACGTTTTCAATCTAACGAAGGGTAAAGAGACTGTTTGAAATTAACTGGGTCTGCGGACCGCAAATTTCATGTACGGACCGCCGTTTCGACGGTTGTTAAAGGTCTAGCCTCTGTGTAAGCGCAGAATATATAAAATATCAAGTCGCGATGTAAACTGTTCGTCATGTTCAGGGAATATCGTACGACTCAGATATATATATGTAAGAAAATTCGTTGTTTAGAAATATTCATCGAACTTTTCTATACAAAGTGTGGTCTCTCGGGTGACGCCGAGGGACATTTACGCACTATGCTATTATATATATAGCACCCTGGTTGATCCTGCCAGTAGTATATGCTTGTCTCAAAGATTAAGCCATGCATGTCTCAGTGCAAGCCACATT
>NW_020538040.1:118910929-118920809 GCF_003426905.1 Ctenocephalides felis
AACCCAAAATGACCTGGAGACGCCGTCGGGAAATACGGGAAGAGTTTTCTTTTCTGTATGAGCGTTCGAGTTCCCTGGAATCCTCTAGAAGGGAGATAGGGTTTGGAACGCGAAGAGCACCGCAGTTACGGCGGTGTCCGTATCTTCCCCTCGGACTTTGAAAATCCAGGAAAGGGCCACGGTAGGTGTCGCGCCGGTTCGTATCCATATCCGCAGCAGGTCTCCAAGGTGAAGAGCCTCTAGTCGATAGATAAATGTAGGTAAGGGAAGTCGGCAAATTGGATCCGTAACTTCGGGATAAGGATTGGCTCTGAGGATCGGGGCGTGCCGGGCTTGGTTGGGAAGCGGGCGTAGGCCGATGTGCCGGGCCTGGGCAAGGTGAAATTGTCCTTGCGACTTAGATCCGAGCTCGGTCCCGTGTCTAGGCCCCCCGCGGATTTTTCTTGCTGCGAGGTTTCTGTGCCGGCTTCGGTCGGTCAGTCGTACTCTTCGGCCGCCATTCAACGGTCAGCTCAGAACTGGCACGGACTAGGAGAATCCGACTGTCTAATTAAAACAAAGCATTGCGATGGCCCTAGCGGGTGTTGACGCAATGTGATTTCTGCCCAGTGCTCTGAATGTCAACGTGAAGAAATTCAAGCAAGCGCGGGCAAACGGCGGGAGTAACTATGACTCTCTTAATGACTCTCTCTCTATGACTCTTTGGTGGGAGTGGTTGTGGTTCTTCGGGACCACAGCTAGCAAGTGGCATTTCCTCCTCGTGAGTCCCATCGTGAGTACCCCTTCGGGAGGAAACCAAGAGCCACCTCTGTGCAAAATGGACCTGGGGGCTACCAACCCCCTCGTCTGTATAACAAAGTTGGTACAAATTCAAACATAAGCCTCGGATACAAAAATTTAGATTTAGAATTGGAAGGACCCACTGGTTCTTCCCAACCGGCGAGCAGAAATGGTCATTTATGCCGTTTTCCACTATGCGGCAAATATTTTGCAACTTCGATTGGTCGGGGTGTGCACAAACAGAGAACACACCAGGAATGGTACGACCAAGAATTAGCCAAAATCGCGCCCAAGAAAGCAACGTGGACAGAAGAGGAGTTGATCATTATGGCCAAAGAGGAGGTTGCGCTAATCAAAAGGGGCATTACCCAAATTAATAAAGCCCTCCTAGCTATAACACCGGGTCGAACGTTGGAAGCCATCAAAGGCCAAAGACGTACGTTAAAATATAAAGGTCTGATCGCAGACTTTCTATCTACACCTGATGAGACAAGTAACACCAACTCTTGTCCTGTGGCCACTGATTTAGACATGAGAGATGACCTCACTAGAGCACTAGCGATAGCAAAGAGTAGAGATGATGACAAGTTCAACAGTTCCTTATTGGTTAACATATGCCATAAAGCTGCGTAACTATCACCAGAGGAATTAAGGAAGCAAGTGAGCGAGTATCTAGAATCCACCTTCCCATATGAGAGAGTGACCAACCCCAAGAACAACAAGAAGGGGAAAGCACCAAGGTTGAATAAGAGGCAGCAGCGCAGACACGAGTACAAAGTGACTCAAACGCATTGGAGCAAGAACCCGAGCAAATGTATTTCTTATATACTAGACTGCAAAGCTACCTCGACCCCCCACCACCTGATGTAATGGTGCAATTTTGGTCGAATGTATTAACAGACTCAGTCGATGTAACACCAGATGTTCAAGCAGCGAGAAACCAAGATCTCTCGCACCTGTGGAAACCCGTGTCTACTGAGGAAGTCAGGTGTGCACTTCCAGACAGAAACACGGCCCCGGGTCCGGATGGTATATCAGCCAGACTGTTAAAGTCTATGCCAACCGACATTCTGGTTAACTTGCTGAATCTGTTAATGCTAATGGGAAGGATTCCGTATAGAATGATGGAATCATATACAACCCTGATTCCAAAAAAAGATAACGCTGAACACCCTGGTGATTACAGACCCATAACTGTCTCATCGGTTTTAACCAGAACATTTATTAAAGTGCTGGCTAGGCGTCTGCTTAGTGAGGTTCAGATTGATAGTCGACAAAAGGCGTTCCAGCCAGTTGACGGATGCGCACATAACACATTAGCGCTAGATCACCTTTTACGGCACCATAGGCACAACAACAAGCCTGTGTTTTTAGCTTCGATAGATGTCGCCAAGGCCTTTGACTCAATATCACATGCTGCGTTGATCAACACACTACAATACTACAACTTACCACAACCCTTCACTCTTTACGTTAAGGAGCTATATAAACATGGGTGGACAAGACTTCGGTCAGGGCGCTGGACCTCGGATCCCATTAGTCCGAGGTGCGGAGTCAAGCAAGGAGATTCTTTGTCGCCCATACTGTTTAATCTGGTTATTAATAGAATGATTGAGACCATCCCACCTGAGATCGGGGTAAAGATTGAAGGCATGACATATAATGTTCTGGCTTTTGCTGACGATTTGGTATTGGCAGCAGCGTCAGTAAAGGGATTACAGACATTACTCAGTCATGCTGAGAACTTTCTCGCAAGTTGTGGCCTAAGGATTAACACCAACAAGTCCTTTATGGTAGCGATTAAGAACGTGCCGCACGTGAAGAAGTCATTTGTTGATAAGGATATTATCTTCAAATGTGGAACGCAAACACTACCTGCAAAGTCAAGGGTCGAAGGCTGGACTTACTTGGGAGTGGAATTCACTCCCGAGGGTGCCAATATTGGTGATCTTAAAGCGAAACTCCAGTCAACTATTGAAAAACTAACCAAAGCACCATTGAAACCACAACAACGGTTATTTGCGCTAAGAACCATTGGCATTCCTAAGTTAATGCATCAATTAACATTAGGTAATGCCAAGCTAGGGTTTCTGAAGTCGCTCGATGGTGCAGTCAGAAAGGCAGTTCGTTCATGGCTGCGACTACCTAATGATATTACTAATTCTTATTTTTATGCAAATAGTAAAGATGGGGGCCTATCTTTCCCATCATTAAGGTGGTTAGTTCCTCTTAGGAGGAAAAATAGACTAATTAAGTTGAACTGGGGTGAATCCAGCTTCCACCAACTGGAGATTGAAAAGTGTGACAAGAAACTAATGGAGAATAACATCGTCCTTGCCTCTCAGGAGCAACTGGATGAACGATGGGCTCGGCTACTGCACAAGTCAGTGGACGGATCCCCATTGGTAAAATCATCCAAAGTACCATCACAACATCGATGGGTGACTGAAGGCAACAAGTTCCTGACAGGGAAAGATTACGTGAACTGCATTAAGTTCAGAATTAATGCAATGCCTACGAGATCCCGAACAACTAGAGGTAGAACAGAGGACAGGAACTGTAGGGCCGGTTGTAATGCTCCAGAGACGTTAGACCACGTCCTACAAACGTGTCACCGTAGCCATCGTCAACGAATAGAACGACACAATGCAGTCTGTAACTACGTCAAAAGAGCGTTGGAGAAATCACACTCTCGTGTTGATTGGGAGCCAACCTTCAAAACACCCGAAGGCACTCTAAAACCGGATTTGATCGCGTCACAGGGTCAAAAAGCAATTGTACTGGACGCCCAAATTGTAGGAAGCTCTATTAATATGGCCGGAGCCCACAGACGGAAGATCGAACATTATAGAAATCTGGAGGACGTAGTGAAACTGAAATACAATGTGTCAAAAGTGGTTTACAACACGATTACCCTTAACATCAGGGGAGTCTGGCACGAAGAATCGGCAAATTTTCTAGTGTCGGAGAAGATATTAAATAAGAATGAATTGAAGGTAATCTCTACTAGAGCGATAATTGGAGGACTAAACGGATTTGCGAAATGGTCAAAAACAACGACTACAAGACACGAGCCACAAGGAATCGGATGACCACCTGAATTGCACGCGTGCTGCCTGCGCTCAACATCCCCCAGGCACAATACTAGGAGTTAGGTTTAGTGGGTTTTGCCTTCGGGCCGAGTCCCACACTATTGGTCAACCTGGCGACCAATGTACATAAATGTATTCCCCTCCTAGCCAAAAAAAAAAAAAAAAATAGCCAAATGCCTCGTCATCTAACTAGTGACGCGCATGAATGGATTAACGAGATTCCCACTGTCCCTATCTACTTTCTAGCGAAACCACTGCCAAGGGAACGGGCTTGGAAAAATTAGCGGGGAAAGAAGACCCTGTTGAGCTTGACTCTAGTCTGGCATTGTAAGGAGACATGAAAGGTATAGCATAAGTGGGAGATAGTAATATCGTCGGTGAAATACCACTACTTTCATCGTTTCTTTGCTTACTCGATTGGGCGAAAAGCGTGCGTCGAAAACTTGCGTTCCGACTGTCACGGTTTGCTAGAGCCAAGCGCATAAGAGTGGTGTGAGCCATTGCGCCGATCGCCAACAATACTCTAGCGTGATCCGATTCGAGGAAACTGCTAGGCGGAGAGTTTGACTGGGGCGGTACATCTGTCAAATAATAACGCAGGTGTCCTAAGGCCAGCTCAGCGAGGACAGAAACCTCGCGTAGAGCAAAAGGGCAAATGCTGGCTTGATCCCGTTGCTCAGTGTGCACAGGGACTGCGAAAGCATGGCCTATCGATCCTTTTGGCTTGAAGAGTTTTCAGCAAGAGGTGTCAGAAAAGTTACCACAGGGATAACTGGCTTGTGGCAGCCAAGCGTTCATAGCGACGTTGCTTTTTGATCCTTCGATGTCGGCTCTTCCTATCATTGCGAAGCAGAATTCGCCAAGCGTTGGATTGTTCACCCACAAATAGGGAACGTGAGCTGGTTTAGACCGTCGTGAGACAGGTTAGTTTTACCCTACTGATGAATCGTCGTTGCGATAGTAATCCTGCTCAGTACGAGAGGAACCGCAGGTTCGAACATTTGGTTCACGCACTCGGTCGAGCGGCCGGTGGTGCGAAGCTACCATCCGTGGGATTATGCCTGAACGCCTCTAAGGCCGTATCCTTTCTAGACAAAGTAAGCAACGATATCTCTAAGAGTCTCGTGAGTCGAAAGGCTCAATACAATGTGATTTATTAGGTATTCGGCACACGCCGTTTATCGCACGAGCCATTTTTAGCCGAATGGGGCGCTGGACAGGGGCGATATCCGTCCGTTATATCTGTCTTGCCTATAGCGGTCGATCATGGGTCACTAGTTCGATGTAGAGACTCGGAATCGTTTGTAAACGACTTAGGTACCTGGCGGGGTGTTGTACTCGGCAGAGCAGTTACCACGCTGCGATCCGTTGAGACTCAGCCCTTGGCTTGGGGATTCGTCATGTTGGCTTGACGTCACCCCACGCTATTAGAGCATAAGCCTTAAGCCGTCGCATTGCAGCATGCCACAATCAGTAGGCTTGACAGTCGAAAACTTGTACATGCTGTACATGTGACACTTCTTCGGTATCTACCTAGCTATTTTGTACAACGTGCGTGAGTCAGCACGTAAATCAAAACTTATCGACAAATTCCAATACTAGAAATATTCATTATTTCTTTCAATAACCATAATGTCAAGAGAATAGTTATAAATATTTTGTAAGTTTACGAAATATATGTTTTTAAGAGAAACTTTTCATAATTTTTTAATATAAATATATGATATAATTCTAAATAGGAAGAATGATTTTTGCTAAATTTCTTGGAAATGCGTGCAAGTTGCTAATAAGCAAAGTACGTATAAGTTATCTATAATGCAAAATGCGTGCAAGTTGTCAATGTGTAAAATACGTGCAAGTTGTCAATTTGCAGAATGCGTGCAAGTTGTCAATTTGCAGAATACGTGTAAGTTGTCAATGTGCAAAATACGTGCAAGTTGCTATTTTTATTTAATTTTTGTAATATACTCTAAATAATTAGTAACTTCCAACCTATAAATATTTCGATTCTTTTATAATAAAATATTCAGTATATTTATTTCCTTTTTAACAAAATATTCAGTATTTATATATAATTTCAAACTACATCTAGTAAACTTTTAAGGGACATTAGCGAGTAAGCCTAACCTAGAATCATGCATCGAAACAGGTTAAAAACATTTTCCGGCTTTTTGAAATCAGTAACTTGCGGGTATATCAGACTACATCAAGTAAACTTTTAGGGGACATTAGCGAGTAAGCCTAACCTAGAATCATGCATCAAAACAGGTTAAAAACATTTTCCGGCTTTTTGAAATCAGTAACTTACGGGTACATCAGACTACATCAAGTAAACTTTTAGGGGACATTAGCGAGTAAGCCTAACCTAGAATTTGCATCGAAACAGGTTAAAAACATTTTCCGGCTTTTTGAAATCAGTAACTTACGGGTACATCAGACTACATCAAGTAAACTTTTAGGGGACATTAGCGAGTGAGCCTAACCTAGAATCATGCATCGAAACAGGTTAAAAACATTTTCCGGCTTTTTGAAATCAGTAACTTACGGGTATACCAGACTACATCAAGTAAACTTTTAGGGGACATTAGCGAGTAAGCCTAACCTAGAATCATGCATCGAAACAGGTTAAAAACATTTTTCGGCTTTTTGAAATCAGTAACTTACTGGTACATCAGACTACATCAAGTAAACTTTTAGGAGACATTAGCGAGTAAGCCTAACCTAGAATCATGCATCGAAACAGGTTAAAAACATTTTCCGGCTTTTTGAAATCAGTAACTTACGGGTACATCAGACTACATCAAGTAAACTTTTAGGGGACATTAGCGAGTAAGCCTAACCTAGAATCTTGCATCGAAACAGGTCAAACTACTTTTGTAGAAAAATATTGTTTTTGGGTTTTTAGGAATGACATATATTTATTCTATTTTATATTTACATGACATGGTTTAAATACAACATTTTTATTTCTTTAAGTTACATTTTTATTTAAAATAAAATTTCTTACATTTAGCTAATACAATTTAAATAAATTAATATCTGAAATCTTGCTTGCTTTCCAGTCGAGGATGCTTTTCACGAGATAGTAGTGTCGCTGTCATAACACCTTCGCGATTTTGCTCTAATACGCGTTTTGATACATTAGCCAGTAATTGAACATGTCTCTCAGTTCCCTGAATGTGGACCGGAATTTTAGGGTCACTCCATGGACACTCATTGCTTTGTAGATATTGTACTAGATGTTCATGAGGAATATTTAGTATCATATTAGTATAGTCGGTGCATTGGAAATTTATTTCGGGTGTTTTGTAATCTCTCAATTGCGTCAGGTCTTCCACATTATTACGGTAATATAAGATTTTTCTTATAGCTGAATCTCGTATTTCCTTTTTATTATCAAACAACATTGCTAATAAAATATTTTCCGAGTGAGCATAGTATGCGTTTTCTTTAGCAACATTGTTCACAATTTGTCTTAAATTCCAGTCTAAATATTGCGTCCAGCTAATAAATTTATAAAATAATATACTACCATACACCACAGAGTTGTAATATTTGATGTTAAAGTACATTGGAATATATACTTTCATTACGTAGTTTGCCAGAATTTTCAAATTTTTGGATGGCTTATTAGTAGTTACATATAACCGAAGTAACCTACTAGCCTTCGTGAGCCAACGGGAATGTGCTATTGGCCCTGGTTTCATGTTAGCTAAGTCTGTCGATACTTCTCCAGAAGCAACTGCTTTAGCTATTTTTATTAAATAACTTGAGTCAGTTGTCGATTCAGCAGGACTTATAACAGCCAAATTTTCAAGTGGGATTGTTTCAAAGTCTTTTACCGGCTGGAAGTATATAGGAAAAAATAAATTATATTGAATTTGAACATAGGGTATTAAAAAATAGTAATGATGTTATAACTCACCGGTATATTTTCGCATGTTTCAATTTGTTTGCTTAATATTCCAGTTTTTGTTCGTGGTCCAGTGGTCAATGATTTTTCCAAATAGTTAAATAAATGGCGAAGTGGAAGTTTGTTAAAGTGGAGAAGACACACAAACCAATGCAGTGGCATGTTTAACTGAATTTCAAATCGACGTAAAATACCATTTTTTACGCCTGTATTTGCTGGTTCACCATCGCAACATATGCCTATCAAAGAATCGAGAGCTATTCCTTTATCGGCGAAAAACTCGTTCAATTTGATTACTTTACTTTCCGAATCTTCATTTTCCAATTTTGTGTAACCCAACAATTGGCCATTCGGTTCCTTTAAAATAACTAAATGCGCTTCTTTAATCATTCGTGGGTGAAACTTCTTATCGATTTTTTCCATGGTAATAGAATCATTTTTTCGGCCGTCGAATGAAAATGCTATTAATTCAGAAGAATCATATCGTTTGTGTAGAGCTTGCCTATTTTTCTGCCTCTCACGAACGCTTTTATTTTTATCCATAATGACAGGATTGCCCCAATCATCCGTTATGCCCAGATCACGCAGGATTGCCGTCACCACGCCAGAACCAACTCTATCAGAAATTGCAAATCTGTCGCACATTAAGGCATAGCTTGGAGCCTTATATCTTCGACTATATGGACCACGTTTTATATGAGAAGTATTTTGTGAACTTTCCGAACTGCTTTTAAAATCAAAATCAACATCTGGAGTATATGTCTCACCTGGAGTAATATTGCTAGTTATTGTAGATTCTGATACTTCATCTTCAATTTTTATAATATATTCTGGTATCGTAGATTTCCTCTCATTATGTTGATCCATCATAAACGCTTGTAAATGTTCTGGGATCAGTCCACAGGAACACAGTAATCTTCGCAAATCGCATTTGCATTTTCCAATATAAAATAATTCTTTCGTGGATTCTACAAACTCCTGAAATGATGCTTGGGTAGACTTGCTTTTATTTGTACTTTTATATTTATCAATCAATCGGTTCAATTTTCTAGCGATACTTCGTTTCTCCATAATTGGAATATCAATTTTTTCCCACGTCTGAATCAATTTCGTTACCACATTTGGAGTAAATGTTTTATATGAAAACATTTTATTTTGTTTTTTTGATTTTTCGGCCAAATAAAAATAATACCTGATAATTTCCATACTTGTCGGAAGATTTACTCCAGTAAATTCTTTTGCTTCCCCAAATGTAATTTGATCATGCGAGCGCATATGATTCAAATTACTGGCACTTGCGCCTGAATTTAAATAAGAATTCGCCATTGATACTTCACGTCTAACTGGAGAACTGAATGAAGATTTATGCGAATTTTTCACATTAATATTCTTTTCGAAAGTTCGAGAATTATTATAAAAAATTACTAGCGCACTCTGATGGAAATAAATAACAACAAACTAAACCCGATTTAAAAACCCCCGTACAAACTATCAATAGAAATATAACTCACAATTTGAATTATTCACATGCCTAAATTAATATATTAACTTATTAAAAACAGTATTTTATTGAAATTTCGCTGGCTAAAGAGTTATTTGCGATATATGGTTTTGAAGTCAAAATTCATTTAAATAACACATATATTTCATATGAAAAGGTGCCCATATCGCTTAATTTTACTTCTATAATGATTCGGCCCTCCCTAATATATATATATATATATAATATATATATATATATATATATATATGTATATATACATATTTACACACATATATATATATATATATTTATATATCTATATATATATAAATAACAAAAAATAAAATGTTAGGATGTATTGCGCATATTGAAAAATTATTTGAAGAATCGCGGTAAATATGCAAAGAGAAGCCGAATCAAATCGTTTTTGTTTAATAGAAGGTAATATTTTATAAAAGACTCTCAGCGAACATTCTGCTAAAGTGTTAGCTTTCTCGATGAATAAACTCTTGGATTGGTGAAATTAAAAGAATGTTTAATTTGGAGACATGCTCGGTGATCATGGTTTTATTTTGTTTCCTGTTCAAACTATTAAGTTCGTGTTGGCGCATT